>NW_026726936.1:0-36373 GCF_029784015.1 Lycium ferocissimum
AAGAACATAAGGACCAATGTGTTGTCATGTCAACATAAGAATGCCAAGGAACAAATGCGATTCATAAACATGCTCGGATTGCGAGAATAGAGTTTCCTCGAGGCTCGTATCATAGCCTACTTTAACTAAGGCATGCCAAAAAGAAAGGTTGCTTTACATACCTCAAACGCTCTCCAATATAATCCAAACTCAAGACAAATCCAACCTACGATTCGCGCTGCCCAAGGTCTACAAACAAGCCATAAAATGCAAAACATTAGCTAAAGACTTTTTGGGCATTAAATTTCAATTTCGCCCTTAATTCTACAGAAATTTGGGCAGCATTTCCCCTGTAAATAGGCTACCCCGAGAATTTAACTCGGCCAAATCAATCAACAACAACAACAACAACCAACCTAGCAACATTAATAATTAATCCGAAAGGTAATACGACATTACTAGCTCTCTTTTCCATCATTCAACAATCTTTCATAAATTCAATTCGACGACTTACCTTCAAGCCAAAATCGACGCTTATACATTCACATACTAACCCGAACCCATACCAACAACATTTAAAGACATTCTAAGCAATTCATACAACATTTCCAACAATCCAAATTTTTCTCCAATTTGGCCGAGAACAGCCCCAAACCCGAGAGCCTCACTTAAACCATTCCTCATTTTCAAATCATGATTTGTATCCACGATTCACATTCTAACAATGCTATTATCATCAATATACAAATTACATTAAATGTACAAAAATCTCCAAATCAGTCCGCAACAATCACAACCTCAATTTGAGCCATAAACATTCATTTCCAACATAGAATTCGTAACGACGACGACTACAACATTAAGCGATATCAATTCGTTCATTGTCATATAATGTGACCCATTTCGACCAACACTACACATATACATATATAGATGATTCTCAATCGTTCTTCACCTTACAATGATCATAATATACTAACTAGGCATTAATTCATAGTTTCAACACAACACAACACACACACACACTACACGGCTAAAACACCACACGCACAACTCACTTCCAACATGCCTTATTTCATGATTTTCCTCCATTTTACCATACTACAACAAACATACAACCTTCATAATACATAAAACATAATGAATTCTTACCTTTCTTCTTCAACTTTCCAATAGCCTAGGGTTTCCAAGGATGAAAATTAATGGATTGATCGCTCCAACGACACCTCCACGCTACTTAGGGACCTCAATATAGTGGGTTTACATCAAGGAACAAATTTTGGAAGAGCTTGAAATGGGGTTGATTTTTCCCTTGGGCTGGCCGAGAGTTGAGGAGGAGTTCTTCAACTCCTTGATATTTTTCTAAGTGTGGTGAGAGAGAATGAAGACTAGTAAGTCATCTTTTACCACTTAAATGAATTGTACAATTGTCCCTTGGCCCACATTAATGTGTTGTTCCAATTAAAAGTTGACACAAAATTGTGTGGTGTCCCTCTCCCACTTACACGGCCAACTAGAAAAAAAATGGATGACTTTTTCAACTTCCAATTTTATCACATTTGGTCCCAAATTCTCCTAATTATTCCATACCAACAAATTCATGAACAACTTATGTCTTAAAAAAAAATTCAAAGGTCAAAAATCCCGACTTTGTATCCCGGAATAGTTTTGTCCTCAACTTATCATAATTAATCCGGATTGTTCCAATGTACAAAAATACGGGTTCTAACAAAGACGTAATGTCATTATCGAACAAGAAAAAGAGATCGACGAGACGTAGAATTTTAAGTGAAAGACTGGGTATCCTTGAAAGTGTCGCCGAAGAAGACGTTGCGAGATTTAACAAAAAAGGAAGACAAGTCCGGCATGTTAGACCTTATGAAATCATGCGCAAAGTAGGCCAAGTGACTTACGAATTAGAGTTACCCCCTGATTTGGAGTTAGTCCATCCAGTTTTCATGCCTCGATGCTTCGTACAAGTGTTGGAGATTTTGCTAGGATCGTCCCTGTAAGTGATGTTCAAGTGACAGAAAAGTTAGCTTATGATGGAAAACGTATTAGGTAGGCAAGTACGGAGACTTAGAAACAAAGAAATGGCCTCAGCTAAGATTTTGTGGAGAAACAGTAATCGAGAGGAAGTGACATGGGAAGCGAAAGAAATTATGAGATCCAAATGTCCGCATTAATTCCAGCCTCCGGAAGGAGTTATGATGATGCAGCGAGATTTTCAGGTATGTATGCCTTTCTTTTATGTAAATGGGTCGTGTGTGGCCAACTTATAATGTTATCGTGTTGTAGCCCTGTGAGGCATGTTTATTATGGGTTGTTGTGGCAGGATGGTAGTGCTATGTTATAGGGGAAACTCTGGCGAAATTTTTGTAAGATTCCCGAGTGTTTAACATTCGAGGACGAATGTTTTTAAGGGGGGAAGAATGTTACACCTCGGAAAAATTTTCGTTGATGCACAGTGAACAGGCTAATGAAGAGCATAAAGTATGCGAGGTTTCGATGAGTAAGTAATGGCTTTTGACAACCTTAAATAAGATTTGAAAGACATTCGAGTTAAGGACGGAAGGTTGTTAAGAAAAGCGGATTATAAGTTGAGTGTGTTGGGCAAATTACGAGTATTGAACTAATTGTTATATCCCGTATTTTGTACGTTGGGATAATCCGAGCTAACCATGATAAGTTAAGGACAAGACTAGTTCGGGATACGAGGCTAAGAATTTTGACCTCCGATTTTATTTTAATGCACAAGTTGCTTATGAATTTTATTGGTATGGAACATTAAGGGAAATTAGGGGCTAGAAGTTGAAATAAAAATTTCATGAAAAGGCCAAAGTGGCCGTGTGTTAAGGTGGGACCCACATGTCGGGGGATTTTATAAAGGACATATGAAGAGATATAGGGGTGGTACATGTGAAGTTGAGCAAGTCCTATGAAGGACCCATAAGCTAAAAATGAGTGTAAGCCCTCCAAAAGGGCGATTTACGAAAACGTCTTCGCGTGATCTGACTTCGAGGGGCCAAAACGGTATTATGAGTTTGGAATTTGGGAAAACTCCAAGAATGAAAGTTGTCGATAATTGAAATATCTTTCCAACCATAGGTCGTGGGTTCACAGATGACATCGGGATAAGGAGATATGGACGTTTTAAGGCAGAAAGGTCGATGGGCCAACCCGAGCCCAACCAGGTCGTGCCCATTACCCACACCTTTTTAAATGAAATATCAGCCTTTTCTCCTCATTTTTCATACCAAAACACCCAGAAAATTATGGAGAAAAATAGAGAGGAGAGCCTAGAGAGAAAAACTAATTTTGACCAAAATTCGCGCCCCGAATTCCGAAGCCCATGAAGAGAAAAGTGTCGTACGTCGCGTTGCCTTCAATTTGAGCTAAAAATCAATCAAGAAGAAGAGGGTGGACGTGGTGGCTGCATACTTAAGGTAAGATTAAGGTTCCTTTTCATTGTTAACAAGTTTATTCAGAGTTTTAACGGATTAGAACGGAGGGAATAGTGTGTAGAAATGGATGAAATTCATGAAACTTTGTATGTTGATGTTGAGCCGTGAGTATGGGCTGTTTTGTGACAAGGAATGAACTAAATTTTATTTAGTATTTTTGGTTGTTGTGTTGTGGATTCTATGATGTAAATAAAGGTTTAATGAATTAAGTTGAAGATAAAATCGTGTGTGGGCTGTTTTGGAAGCTAATGTGAATTAAATATAGTTTTGTATTTATGAAGATAATGTTTCTAAAGTGTGGATTATTGGTGCAGTTGATGAATTTGGAAGAAATAAATGTGTTGATGTTGTTCTTATGGAAATTGGAGGTTTCGGGTTCCATGGTAGCTTGGATGGATTGTTTTGAATAACGTGCGGATTGTTTGAAGCGTTTTTTGAATTTTGTTTGGATGGTTTTGAATTAGTATTTAAATGTGAGATCATTGGCATTAGCTTGAATGTATGTCATCGAATTGAAGGTAAATGGAATGTTGTTGAATTATGTGGAAAAGAATTACTAGCATTATAATGCGTTTTGAATTGATCATTGATGTTGTTAATACGGTTGTTGGTATTGTTGTTGAAGATTTGGCCGAGTTGAATTCTCGGGGATGTTGAATTTATAGGGGAAATGCTGTCCAAATTTCTGTAGATAAAATAATGACTTGGAATTGAATCCTTCAGTGTTTATGACTAATGTTCGATGTGTAATGACGTTGTTGTAGATTTTGAGAAGCCGAGACATGAGTTCAGATTAGCGTAGGAAGCGGACGAGGTATGTGAAGCTCACCTTTCTTTCTTTTGGCATGTCCTAGTTGTAATTAGGCTATGACACGAGCCTCGAGGTAACTCCATTCTTAAGTTCTGAGCACGTTTATGATTCATATTTGCTTATTGATGTTAGTATCCTTAATATGGTCAAGCTATGGTCTTTATGTCCTTGGTATGATTGGATTTAGAATGTTGTATAAACGGTTTTGTTCCTAAAGGATCTTATGTCTAAAAATGTCCGTAACTTTCATAGATAGAACCGGATTGCCTTGAAACGTTCGTAGAAAGTTTTGTAACGTATAACGACTTTAACTTGCATGGGCGGGCCCGGATTGGTTTGATACATATCCGTGGTCCCCGAGATTTACCTTCGTATAGTCCTAATGACTTGTTTTTTAAAGAACTTAACATGATTTCCGTTTTGATTCTCGAGCGTCGGCTACTTACTTATTCATTGAGTCTGTGATGATGATTTATGTGCATTTGGTTTCTCACTACCGCTCGTGCCGGCCTCAATATGTCCTTCTTGCGTCCCGGGCTAGGGCACGGATTCGTGCGGCTCCTCGCATTATTCACCGCGTCCCTCACTAGAGGGCCGGGGCACGTTATATATATATATATATATATATATATATATATATATATATATATGATATGGGGGAGGCGGCCAGGATGGCATATGATGACTCTATTCATCGCGTCCCTCACTGAGGGCGGGGCACGTTATATGTACATGTATATGATGATTTTACTTCCGCGTCCCTCGTTAGAGGGCCGGGGCACGTTATGCATGCATGTGTACATGATGATTTTCTATTTATGTCACTCAGTTTATTTACGACTTTGAAATGCATGATTTATGGTTCAAGGTAAGCTTTATGAGTTTTTGGTTACTGTACTACTTTTCTGTCCTCCTTATTTCCGTACGATCCTGTTTACTGTATTTCATGCTTTACATACTCAGTACATATTCCGTACTGACCCCCTTTCTTCGGGGGCTGCGTTTCATGCCACGCAGGTACACCCAGATGAGTAGAAGATGTTCCAGCTGGATTGGCGAGCTCCATTTCCTCCCGGAGTGTTGCCGAGTCAGAGTGCTTTTGCTATGGTATCTGTTGTTATGTTAGAGACTTTGCAGACAGTGTCGTATATATAAGATGTCAGCTTTGTAAGTGGCTATGTAAGACGATGTATTATTATGCATTTTATTACAGATTTCATATGTTTACAGATTTCACTTGATTTGAGAAAGATGAAAAGTATGTTTCTTTTGAAAGTTTTCATTATGCGTTCATGTTATGAGTTAAGGGCCCAGCATGACTATGAGTATAACGAGAGTCAGTGGGTTCGCTCGGCCCTAAGTAAGGGTAGGGTGCCCATCACGCCCTAACGGAAATTGTGTGTGACAAATTGGTATCGAGCGTTCGTCCTAGGGGTTGTACGCAAAGTCGTGTCCGTAGAGTCCCGTTTATGGTGTGAAGCGCGCCACATTTATAAACAGGAGGCTACGGGGCATCTAGGGTTGTTACTCTTCTTTCACTTCTTAGATCGTGCCATAGAGCCAAGTCATAGGGAATGAGATTCCCGACACTAATCTTTGATTGCAGCAGAAGAATGACATCGACAGAAGAAAGTGACGAGCGATATTGGAAGTTACAAAGCACGCAGGTAAGCAAAGGTATGAAAGGTATATGTCGAATAAGGTATTGAAGTACGATCGAAATACGAGTTAAAGGTTAAAAAGGGAAGGTAAACAAGAAAGTGCAACAGGTGCAGCAGAGTTGGACACACGAGGTAAGTTTATCATCTTCGTACTGTTGTTGGTAATGGGAGCCCTATGTGGCTGCGATATGATATGATATATGTACATATGTTGGCCCTGTGAGGCACTGTTGGTATTTCCTGCGTGCAGGTTTTGAGATAGTAAGAAATATAGAGGAAACTCTGCCGAAATTTTCCCAGAAATAAAAAGAGAATGAGATATAGGTTTGTGATATGACTTGAAAGGTCGTACTAACAATAATGATAAGACTTGATTAAGCTACGAGTACGGCTGATACCGAGAAAGAAGTTAACTGCTAAATTGAGGATAAGAATAATTAGAAGGTCGATATCAATATGGTAAAAAGAAATTGGAAAGGGCTTGTGATACTAAGAGACGATTTAGAAAAGGCTGGCAAACCTTGATAGAGGGTTATTTAAGGTACCGACTGAATTGATAAGCAGGGACGGATTATGACGAGCTTATAATTAAAAGAAGTAATAGTATGATTAAGACAAGAGTACGAGGAAAAGAATTGCGATGGATATCAATGTATGGATAAGACAACTTGTGAGATATTAAGGATAAAGTGGACCGAGAAAGGGTAAAGGATTAAAAAGGTGTTACATTATAGGATTGATTACGAATAAGATATAATGCGAACATAATGAGGATTGTTGTGGAAATAAGTAAAGCCTAGTGAGAAGGTGGCCAACGCTATGATATGACCTATGTAGCTAGAATATAAAGGCAAGTGTGAAATGGAAAAGCGAGCTATGGAACGAATAAGGAAGGCTTATCAAGTTCTGTAGGGAAAGTTTGGAATAAGGGTTATATAATAGTGGAAGTGATAGTGAGCATAAGAAAAGAAAGGGTTTGACAAAGAAAGAAAGTGAGTAAATGAAAGGCAAGAGGATCAAAATGTCAGAATAAAAGTGCCGCCTAAGTGAGACTGGAAATACGGAAATAGGGCAAAATATAATCGGGTGATAGTATAAGTACGCCTCTAAAGGGGGGAAGCGAGTGTGAGAGATGCAAGTGTAAGATGAAGACAATCGACACTACAATGTATTTGATACGGGTGCTCGGGCTACAGGTAAGATTCCTTGCCGAGACAAGTTAGTAAGACAAGTTAGTAAGGTCCAAGAGCCAGCAAAAGGGTAGAAGCTAGGATGGTAATTGAGATAGTCCGAGAATTAATTGTAGAGATCTTGAATGATATAACATCGGAAAGTGGAAGCTTAAAGGAGAATACGACAAAAGGACGATAACGAGTAACTTACAGAGGCATTGTGAAAGGTAACCCTGCTGTGCTGGATTAGAGGCTAAGATGTGGGCAATAGAGTTGTTCGCTAATGATACTGCGACCTATAAGTAGCAAGGCAGAAAGATAGCAAACCTCCTATAGTAGGAAGTGAGAAAAGGAAGGGAAAGGAGTATGACAAGATAGACTACCAGCGAATGTTGGTACGGAGGGGATATGTGAAATACCATGAACCAGGAGAAGGAAAGATCGTGACTAAGATTGAATATACTTTATGCAGGTCGTACAAGGGTAGCTATGTTACCTATGGATATTTATATGCTAAGGATGAGACCAAGCGAATACTTAATGAGAAAAGTTTGGATCCAATAATAACAATATGGTTACGAGATTTTTGGGTGCATTGAGGAAAGATGTAAAGAGGGTTTAGGCTGAATTACCGAGATAGAATTAGTACTGAGGACAAACAGAACATGGCTATAGTTGAACCAAAGGCCTATCCCGATACCGGTTGTAAGGTAAGAGAGGCGAAGACAAGTAAAACATAAGGATTAGCGAAGCCACGCTAAGGTATTTCTTGGGCTAATTTGAGCACCTTCGTATATTCGCGTAAAGGTTGTAACATAATGTGTGACCGGAAAGTTGAGAACAAGATCTGAGCAAAGGGACGATAGAAGAGTTCTAATTAAAGATAAAGAAATGACACGAGACAATGTGCCTAGAATGTTACACGTAGAGTAAAGGAGGATTATAAGATGATTTAAGCGAGATGATCAGAACTAGCTGGCTACTAAAAGAGGGTGAATTTATGCGTCAAATTCTTTCAGGATGGTACCGCTTGATGGCAATTAAAGCAGGGAACGGCTATTAGCAAACTCGAGAGATGGCGAAACCATATGACGACAATCGGCGTCGACACTTAGAATTCCGTATTGGCGAGTGGGTATATTTGGAGATATCACCCATGAAAGGTGTAATGAGATCCGACAAGAAGGAGAAGTTTAACCCGAGATGTATTGGACTTTATTACATTGTTCGTAAGGTAAGAAGGTTGCGTACTAAAGACGTGGCTTTTGCTAAGGTATTGTGACGGAATAATAACAGGAAGGAGATGATTTGAGAAGGCCGAAGAGGAGATGAAGAAGAAATATGATTGGTAGATAAGACTGCATGTTATGGTAATAAAGGAACCCCCGAGATCCTTATAAGACCTTACGAAGTTAGTTGAACATTCGAGGACGAATGTTCTAAAGGGGGGAAGGATGTTATATCCCGTATTTTGTACGTTGGGATAATCCGAGCTAACCATGATAAGTTAAGGACAAGACTAGTTCGGGATACGAGGTTGAGACTTTTGACCTCCGATTTTATTTTAATGCACAAGTTGCTTATGAATTTTATTGGTATGGAATATTAAGGGAAATTAGGGGCTAGAAGTTGAAATAAAAATTTCATGAAAAGGCCAAAGTGGCCGTGTGTTAAGGTGGGACCCACATGTTGGGATTTTATAAAGGACATATGAAGAGATATTGGGGTGGTAAATGTGAAGTTGAGCAAGTACTAAGAAGGACCCATAAGCTAAAAATGAGTGTAAGCCCTCCAAAAAGGGCGATTTAAGAAAACGTCTTCGGGTGATCTGACTTCGAGGGGCCAAAACGGTATTATGAGTTTGGAATTTGGGAAAACTCCAAGAATGAAAGTTGTCGATAATTGAAATATCTTTCCAACCATAGGTCGTGGGTTCACAGATGACATCGGGATAAGGAGATATGGATGTTTTAAGGCAGAAAGGTCAGTGGGCCAGGCCCAACCCGAGCCCAACCGGGTCAGGCCCATTACCCACACCTTTTTAAATGAAATATCAGCCTTTTATCCTCATTTTTCATACCAAAACACCCATAAAATTCTAGAGAAAAAGAGAGAGGAGAGCCTAGAGAGAAAAACTAATTTTGACCAAAATCCGCGCCCCGAATTCCGAAGCCCATGAAGAGAAAAGTGTCGTACGTCGCGTTGCCTTCAATTTGAGCTAAAAATCAACCAAGAAGAAGAGGGTGGACGTGGTGGCTGCATACTTAAGGTAAGATTAAGGTTCCTTTTCATTGTTAACAAGTTTATTCGAGTTTTAACGGATTAGAACGGAGGGAATAGTGTGTAGAAATGGATGAAATTCATGAAACTTTGTATGTTGATGTTGAGCGTGAGTATGGGCGGTTTTGTGACAAGGAATGAACTAAATTTTATTTAGTATTTTTGGTTGTTGTGTTGTGGATTCTATGATGCAAATAAAGGTTTAATGAATTAAGTTGAAGATAAAATCGTGTGTGAAATCGTTTTGGAAGCTAATGTGAATTAAATATAGTTTCTTGTATTTATGAAGATAATGTTGCTAAAGTGTGGATTATTGGTGTAGTTGATGAATTTGGAAGAAAGAAATGTGTTGATGTTGTTCTTATGGAAATTGGAGGTTTCGGGTTCCATGGTAGCTTGGATGGATTGTTTTGAATAACGTGCGGATTGTTTGAAGCATTCTTGAATTTTGTTTGGATGGTTTTGAATTAGTATTTAAATGTGAGATCATTGGCATTAGCTTGAATGTATGTCATCGAATTGAAGGTAAATGGAATGTTGTTGAATTATGTGGAAAAGAATTACTAGCGTTATAATGCGTTTTGAATTGATCATTGATGTTGTTAATACGGTTGTTGGTATTGTTGTTGAAGATTTGGCCGAGTTGAATTCTGGGATGTTGAATTTATAAGGGAAATGTCGCCCAAATTTCGTAGATAAAATAATGGCTTGGAATTGAATCCTTCAGTGTTTATGACTAATGTTCGATGTGTAATGACGTTGTTGTAGATTTTGAGAAGCCGAGACATGAGTTCAGATTAGCGTAGGAAGCGGACGAGGTATGTGAAGCTCACCTTTCTTTCTTTTGGCATGTCCTAGTTGTAATTACGCTATGACACGAGCCTCGAGGTAACTCCATTCTTAAGTTCCGAGCACGTTTATGATTCATATTTGCTTATTGATGTTAGCATCCTTAATATGGTCAAGCTATGGTCTTTATGTCTTTGGTATGATTGGATTTAGAATGTTGTATAAACGGTTTTGTTCCTAAAGGATCTTATGTCTAAAAATGTCCGTAACTTTCATAGATAGAACCGGATTGGGTTGAAACGTTCGTAGAAAGTTTTGTAACGTATAACGACTTTAACTTGCATGGGCGGGCCCGGATTGGTTTGATACATATCCGTGGTCCCCGAGATTTACCTTCGTATAGTCCTAATGACTTGTTTTTTAAAGAACTTAACATGATTTCCGTTTTGATTCTCGAGCGTCGGCTACTTACTTATTCATTGAGTCTGTGATGATGATTTATGTGCATTTGGTTTCTCACTACTCTGCTCGTGCCAGCCTCAATATGTCCTTCACTGCGTCCCGGGCTAGGGCATGGATTCGTGCGCCCCTCCACTGCATTATTCACCGCGTCCCTCACTGTAGGGCGGGGCACGTTATATATATATATATATATATATATATATATATATATATGATGATATGGGGGAGGCGGCCGGATGGCATATGATGACTCTATTTACCGCGTCCCTCACTAGAGGGCCGGGGCACGTTATATGTACATGTATATGATGATTTTACTTACCGCGTCCCTCGTTAGGGACGGGGCACGTTATGCATGCATGTGTACATGATGATTTTCTATTTATGTCACTCGCCTTATTTACGACTTTGAAATGCATGATTTATGGTTCAAGGTAAGCTTTATGAGTTTCTGGTTACTGTACTACTTTTCTGTCCTCCTTATTTCCATACGATCATGTTTACTGTATTTCATGCTTTACATACTCAGTACATATTCCGTACTGACCCCCTTTCTTCAGGGGCTGCATTTCATGCCACGCGGGTACACCCAGATGAGTAGAAGATGTTAGCAGAAGATGTTCCCGCTGGATTGGCGAGCTCCATTTCCTCCCGGAGTGTTGCCGAGTCAGAGTGCTTTTGCTATGGTATCTGCAGTTATGTTAGAGACTTTGGAGACAGTGTCGTGTATATAAGATGTCAGCTTTGTAAGTGGCTATGTAAGCCGATGTATTTTATGCATTATATTACAGATTTCATATATTTACAGATTTCACTTGATTTGAGAAAGATGAAAAGTATGTTTCTTTTGAAAGTTTTCATTATGCGTTCATGTTATGAGTTAAAGGCCCGACATGACTATGAGTATAACGAGAGTCGGGGTTCGCTAAACCCTAAGTAAGGGTCGGGTGCCCATCACGCCCTAACGGAAATTAGGGTGTGACACTAATGATGTCTTAAGGATGTCTTGGAGAAGAGTTATGACATTCCGTAGATTGCTAATGAAGTGATAAACAAGTGCTAAGAAGGTTCCATAAGGATTGGAGATCAAACGAAGCGACGGAACAACTTTGGTGAAGCAAAGTTGATTTCCACGACCACTTCCACGGCCCATATAATATTCCACGGACCGTGGATTGGTCCGTGGAACTCCCAGCAGAGAGGGCAGCCGACTGGTCGTGAACCACGACCAGTTTCACGGACAACATCATGTTCCACGGACCGTGGAACTCCCGACGGACTGAACTTAGTTCAATTATATAATGATGTTCCCACTCATTTTATCTCATTTTCCACACGTCTTCAACCTCTCAAACCCTCTAGAACCTTCCACACATTTCATCCACAAGAAAAACAAGGAAAAACAAGGATCAACAACAAGAATTTAGGTTAATCAAGTGAAGGAAACCTCATGGAAGTCATCTAAACCAAGAAATTCAAGAAAGGGTGAAATAGGGTTTTGGTGTAAGAGGTGTATTATCATCCAAGGCTTGTTCCTCCATCATCCAAGGTATGTTTTATGGTATTCTCATGATGTCTAAGGTATTATTAAGTTGAAACACTTGAATTACAAAGGACATATGAAATGGGTCATAAATGTGACAATAGTGCCATTGTTGAATTGAAGATTGGGATGAATCATGAAAATGGATAGGTTAGGATTATAAATACGTTATAAATGACATTTAGAACATGAAATAGGTGTTGTATGTGAAAGAACCCGAAAGTGAATTTCGGTCATGAATATGGAGGATTGAGAATGAAATTTCTAAATATGGGTAACATGGATGGATTATACTTCTTGTTATGGTATTGTACTCGTTGGTATGAATGTTGAGGGTTGATATAGAATATGGCGGAAAGTAGTATAAACAAAGGAAATGCTGTCCAACTTTCTATAGCTTTAATAAGTGCGCTCTCATGATTGTCTAACTAATGTTGATACGAATCCTCTTGAAGGTAAAGACGCGAGTATCTAAGGAAGAACGAGCAAGTAACCGAATAGTAAACGACAAAGGTATGTAAGGCTCGACCTTTCTTTCTAAGGCATGATTCTATGGTATGCACCCTCCTATCCCTCTATGATCTTTCTACACATATGTGTGTATCGGGAATGATGAATCTACATTATAAAGAGCTCGCATGAGATGAAGTAAGAAGTAGGATATGAATGTGATGATGAACCGAGTCTAGAGATCCTAAAGTTACAATACAAGATTTTTATAAAGTTAATGACCCTCATATGACTCCTCGCTATTAATCCTTGTTGATAAACCAATCTTATGATGATTAGTCTCTTTCCCCTCCCAAGGCATGACTTTTCCTCCGTCTCCACGAACCTCCTAAATTCCGAAGAACTAAGAGCCTACGTTCATAAGTAGCCACACGAGAGAGAGAGATAAGAGATATACATTATGAGTACGATAGTAGTGACAATGAGCCTATGATTATAAGGAGCTAACATGTGTAAGATAGAGAAGAGAGATAAGGCACGGGCACGATAATTGACGAGGATAAGTTAAATCTAAAGAGTCCTAGAGTGAGAAATGACGCCCATGAAATCAATGACTCTAAAAATGATTCCATTGGTACTTTCCTTGCGAACACTCACCTCAACAATGTTAGCCCCTCCAAGGTGAGATGCGATAATCTGACTACTCCATAATGTGATCGGGGCTTCACGACCTTACGTCACCCCGACATGACTATAGATGCCTATGAGTCCCAATGCATGTATGTACGTACGTAATGATACTAACCTATGATATAGCCACGATATGTCTATGGAATATATGTTATGATTGATGATGAGTGTATGATATGTATGATGATGTGATTCTCCCCGGCCTAGTTGGCCGGACATGTCACCGCTACGGCGGGCTGCTATGATTCCACCGCACCGAGAAAAGGGCGGACATGTCACCACCAGTGGGCTGCGTGCGACCACACCGTACCGAGAAAAGGGCGGACATGTCACCACTGGTGGGCTGCATACGATGGGTACCCGGACGTGAAATGATGATGGTGATGTGTGTATGGTATGATAATGTATGTATGATATGGAAATGCATGTATGATATAATGATGCTTATACGACATGGTAGCTTATATGACATGCTATATGTAACATATGTATAAAATGTATCTAGTCGAAGGTTATATCCTCGTCTCGTGCCATTATGATTTCCCTATTATATTCATTTCACTCATGCCTTACATACTCGCACAATATTCGTACCGACGTCCCTTTCTTTGGACGCCGTGTTCATGCCCACAGTAGACGGCAGAGACGGTACGGATCCATAGGAGCTATCAGCAGAGTTGCAGAAGCCCTCCTTTATTCCGGAGGTGCTATTTTTGAGATGTTATTTTGTGTACATATGTATATATATTTTGGGCATGACGGGGTCCTGTCCCGTCCATGTGTCTAGTACTCTAGTAGAGGCTCGTAGATACATATGTGTGGGTAGTATGGTCCCATAGACTTCATGTATATGCAAGTATATGTATTATTATTATTTTGATAGCCTAAAGGGCCTATGTTTATATAAGTGAATGTGTTTTAAATGAAAATCGCTTTCTATGATTATTAAGGATAGGATTGTGAATGAAGGCAGGATAAGACATAGAATGAGTGGTGCTCGGTGGTCAGCCTCGGGTACCAGCGGCGGCCCTAGTCGGGTCGTGACAGTTGAAGTCTTAACAGATTTCAAAACGTTCTCATAACACATCTCCCGCCGAATTAGAAAGGGTCTCTTACTCCAATCAATAGTCATCTAATACTTGTAGGCATTCCAAATTCTCAGTTAGGTGGCACTTATATTCCAACGATAAGTGTCCAAAGTTCTCTTGGAATATTATCTTTATCTCAATCTAAATCACCTGTTTCTTTTGATGAAATTATATTGCACCATCTGTTCCTTAAGCCTACCGTCTTTGTCGCTTAAAGATTCCATCATTTTCGAGGTGAAGTCGTGAGCACGCAATACCCCTATATGCTTTATGCCTCTTTACCCTTACTGTGTACCCAACACAGGCTTCTAACTTACTCAAAAACATACCAAATTCGCCTCAATAATGGTCTTGTCTTGTCATCGTGTCGTCGTACTATACCTTTAAATTAATAACTATGTATTCCCTTTTCGTTCCATGTTCGTACTCATTTAATTATGTCTATCTTGGGTGCTTCCTTTAGTATCCCCTTACCATACTTCTCCAGTCTATGTCCATCCTTCTTTTCTGCGCACGAGGAATTTTATACTTCTATATCTTTCGGAAAATACTACTCCTACATACTCCCTTCCTCATTTTCAAATCGTACTCCGTTCCTCCCTATTTGTTCTTATCATATCAGTCATTTCCTAACACTCATTCTACTTCGTTGCTCATCTTTCTATAGTTTGGTCTTTCCCAGTTTCGTCACTGATATTACCCGTATTCTTGGCTATACATGTCATAATCTATTACTGCACTGTTATCTCGCCCGCTTTTCTTTTCATCTCTTTTTTTTTTCCAATTAACTCTTTTTTTTCGTTATCTCATCATCTTTATTCTGAACTCTCCCTATAGAAGAACTTCATAAATCCCTCTTTTTTTTTTTTATTGATAGCTCACCTTTATACTTTAGTCACATAGATCACGTCATATCTTTTAGTCACTTCCTCTCTAGGCTTTGCTCATTTTCATAACAATCCTTATTATATTCACATAATACCCTGTTCGTAATCAATCTTATCCTTAATATCTCGCAAGTTGTCTTATCAATACATTCATATCCGTCACAATTCTTTTTCCTCTGTACTCTTGTCTCAATCATACTACTATTTCTTCTAACCATAAACTCGTCATAATTTATTCCTGCTTATCAATTCATTTGGTACCTTAATATAACACTCTATCAGAATTTGCCAGTCTCTTCTAAATCATCTCTTAATATCACAAGCCCTTTCCAAATTCTCTTTTTTTTTTCCATACCGATATCGACCTCCTAATTACTATTACCAACAATTCAGTAGTTAACTTATTTCTCAAGGTCAGCCGTACCTGCTTACTTAGTCAAATCCTATCCTTACTATTGACACAACCTTTCAAGGCATATCACAAACCCATATCTCATTCTCTTTTTGTTTCTGGGAAAATTTCGGCAGAGTTTCCCCTATATTTCTTACTATCTCAAAACACCGCACGCGGGAAATACCAACAATGCCTCACGGGGCAACATATATATATATATATATATATATATATATACATATATATACATATCATATCATATCACAGCCACACAGGGCTCCCAATGTTAACAACAGTATGAAAATGATGGACTTACCTCGCGTGTCCAACTCGAACTGCACCTGTTACCTTTTCCTGTCCACTTTTCCCTTCCAATTTTTTTTTTCTAACTTTACATCTCAATCGTACTTCAATACCTTTCCCGACATATATCTTCCGTACCTTTGCTTACCTGCGCGCTTTGTATCTTCCAATGTCGTCAATCACTTTCTTCTGTCGATGTCGACCTTCAGCTGAAATCAAAAGTTAGTATAGGGAATTTCATTTCCTATGACTTGGCTCTATCGCACGAGACTAAGAAAAAGGGTCACCGATTCCTAAATGCCCCATAGCCTCCTATTTATAAGTGTGACCGGCTTCACACCATAAACAAGACTGCGGGACACGGTCGTAGACAATCCGAGGACGAACTCGCTCTGATACCACTTCTGTCACGACCCAACCCCGTAAGCCGTGACTAGTGCCCGAGCTGGGCACCCATACGCACCTGTTAGCCATAATCAGCGTACGAACAGATTATACATATACAAAAGTCAGACGTCAGATCATAGCTGGCATAACCAGATCTTATACATACAGAAAAGTGAAACGTCGCCCCATAGCTGTCACAAATGCATATATACATATCGTGTCACAAATCGTGACGATGATATCACACATAAGCCGGTAAGGCTATCACAATATAGGGGGACGTCCGATCACAAATCACACGTACACAACCGAAAAAGTGACTACCCACAACCCACACATATGTCTACAGACCTCTAAGAGCAATAACAGAATCATATGACGGGACAGGGTCCCGCCGTACCCATGAACAGACATATACATATGCATCGGAAGAGTCTGCACCAAAACATAGGCTCCGGAACAAGAGAGCGCTCCAAAATAGCTGAATGGAAATCCTAAGCTGGCGGACCACCAAACAAGTATCTGTACCTGCGGGCATGAAACGCAGCCCCCGAAGAAATGGGGTCAGTACGAAATATGTACTGAGTATGCAAAGCATGAATATATAAGGTGATCATAATCGGAACAAAAAGTACGAAAGTAAATGCAATATCGAGAATACCAAATGCTTACCGATTAAATCACAAATCATGCGTGGGGCTCAAGGAATATGGTCGCCCACACCGTCAATGGCGCCATAACACAAGATAACACCGAAGAGAGGTTTCATATCTCCGTAACCCGACATATCACATAACACATCATAACGCCATAACACATCATAACACCAAATATACACGGTACCCGACCCCCTAGCGAGGGGCTCGGCGAACCGAAACACATCATACTCCGGAATATAACATAGTGCGCACGATAACATAACCGGCCCGGGACTCGGCGAAAGATGTAACAACCATATGCACGAGCAGAGTCGTGGGAGACTATATGCAGTTTAAAACATTTTCAAAAACTCCATGGAATAGTCAAAACGAACTATCATTTAAAACCAAGAGAATAGGCAAATCAAGTTTTCCCCGAATGTCACTCGGGAACATATCAAATAGAACTTTAGAAATCATAGATACGTATCAAAACCATATGAAGTGGCTTATGGAAGTCAAGAACATAATCGTCATTACAGACTCGATAGGTAAGTAAGTAATCGACGCTCGAGGGTTAAGACGATAGTCATGCTAAGTTCTTTCAAAAGTTGTTAGAACTATACAAAGGAAAGTCGCGGGACCCACGGACGAGCGTCAACCCAATCCGAGCCCGCCTATGGAAGGTATAATCATTATACGCTACAGATCCTTCTACGAGCATATCGAGGCGATCCGGGCTCGTCTACGAAAGTTACGACCCTTTTTCGACATAGACCCCTTTAGGAACAAAACTTTTATGCAAACTTTGAAATCCAATCATACCAAAGACATAAGGACCATTATTCTCGTACATTACAAATGCCAACATTAAGAAGTGAATAAGAATCGTAGACATGCTCGGATAGCAAGAATAGAGTTACCCCGAGGCTCGTAGCGTAGCCTACTTACAACTAGGACATGCCAAAAGAAAGAAAGGTTAGGCTTCACATACCTCGTCCGTTTCCTAAGCTAATCCGAATTTAAGTCTCGGCTTCTCAAAATCTACAATAACATCATTTGGCACCAAACATTAGTCATAAGCACTCAGGAATTCAATTCTAAGCTAGCACTTTATTTACAGAAATTTGGGCAGCATTTCCCCTGTAAATTCAACAATCCCGAGAATTCAACTCGGCCAAATCTTCAACAACCATACCAACAATCATTCTAACAACATCAACAATTTATTTAAAATGCATTCTACGTTAGTAACTCTTTTCTACATAATTCAACAACATTCCATTTATATTCAAATCAGCCACATATAACCAAGCCAACACCAATGCTTACACATTCAAGTACTAATCCGAAACCATTCAAACAAAACTCAAGAACATTTCAAACAATCCGCACAATATTCAAAACAACCCATCCAACATAACTCCACCCGAAACCTTCCAATTTCCCATAGGGACAACAACAACACATTTCTTTCTTCTAAATTCATAAACTACATCAATAATCCACATGTTAACAACATCATTCTCATAAATTCAAGAAACTAGGCTAAAATCACATTAGCTTCTACAACAACCCACAAATGATTACAACTTCAATTTAAATCATTAAACCTTCACTTTCATCATGGAATCCTCAACAACAACAACCCAAAATATTAAATAAAATTAGTTCATCATTCCAACACACACAACACCTACACGGCCCAACTTCAACATACAAAATTTCATGAATTTCATCCTTTTCCACACACTACAACATGCATAAACCATCCATAACACATGAAAAAAGATTAAACCTTACCTTTTTCACTTAGTTCTTCAACTTGGCTAGGGTTGAGAATTGCAAGAACAAAGGCTTTGCTTGCTCCAACAACTACTTCATGTTGTTTAGGACTTCCAATGAGTTGAAAAGCTAGAAGAAATAATTTTTTTGAAGAGGATTTTGGACTTCAATTTTTTGCAAGCCATGGCCGAATGGCCTTCATCTTTTGTTCTCCAAGTTTCTCCATTTTTCTAAGTGTTGAAGATGAAAAATATGGTCAATTAATCATCTTGCCTATACTTATAATACTCATCCATGTGTCCATGGCCCACACATGGCTTGGATGAATTAAAATTTGCCAAGCCATGGGTGGGAACCACCCTTATGCCACACGGCCAACATTGGCTATTTCATGAAAATAATTAACTTTTCATAATTCACTTTTAACCCCAAATTTTCCTTAATATTCCATACTAATAAAATCATATGCAACTTATGCCTTAAAATAAAATCGGATGTCAAAAGTCTCAACCTCGTATCCCGGAATAGTCTTGTCCTTAACTTTTCATGGTTAGCTCGGAATGTCCCAATGTACAAAATACGGGATATAACAACATGTTTGGTTACATAGTTTTATCGGGTAGCCTTGTCGGCATGTACCCTGGCTCAGTTTAGTTGTCACACCCTAACTTGATAGGGTATGATGGGCACCCGATCCTTACTTAGGGCTGAGCGAACCCGCTGATCCTCGTGACACACATAATCTCACTGGGCCCTTAAACCATGAAATGAATACATAAAGAAAGTTTTTCAAAGAACAACATACTATTCGTCTCTCTCAAAACAGGTAAAATCTGTAAACATATGAAACTGTAATATAATGCATAATGGTACATCGGCTTACAGAGCCGCTTACAAGACTGGCTTGTTACATACATGACTCTGTCTGCAAAGTCTCTAACATGACCCAAGATACCATATCATAAACACTTTGACTCGGCCGCACTCCGGAAGGAAATGGAGCTCGCCAATCCAGCTAGAACATCTTCTACTAATATCTTCTACTCATCTGTATTCACCTGCGTGGCATGAAACGCAGCCCCCGAAGAAAGGGGGCCAGTACGGAATATATACTGAGCATGTAAAGCATGGAGTAAAAGAAAGATCATAATCGAAATAGGAATTACGAGTAAACGAGTATAATAATCGAAAACCATAAGACTTTCCTTTGAAAACAGATATCATGCATGTCAATATCATAAAACCATCATGTATACATATAACGTGTCCTGGCCCTCCAGTGAGGGACTCGGTGAAGAAAATCATATAACCATCATGTATGCATATCATCATATATATATATATATATATATATATATATATATATATATATATATATATATATATATATATATATATACCCGGCCCTCTAGTGAGGGACTCGGTGAATAGCGTGTCCGGCCCCTACAGTGAGGACTCGGTAAAGGAGATCCGTCTCCATCATGTATATCATACTTGGCCCATCCGTGAAATCGGCGCCATCATCATATCATATAACGTGCCCCGGCCCTCTAGTGAGGGACGCGGTGAATAATGCGGGAGTTGCACGAATACATGCCCTGGCCCGGGACGCAGTGAAAGAAGTAATAACAGCTCGCACGAGCGAGTAGTGAGAAACCATATGCATATAAATCATCATTGCAGACTCAATAGATAAGTAGACAAATCAACGCTCGAGTATCGAATAGTAGTCACACTTAGGACTCTTGAATTCTCATTACGAAACATGTCACATAACGTCTCAGAGATCATAAACATATATCGAGCCAATCCGAGCCCGCCTATGAAAGTTACGGGCGTTTTTCATTATAGAACACTTTTCCGAACATATCTTAGCAATCCGAGACCATATATGAAAGTTAGGGACATTATACGTTATAGAATCTTCTACGAACGTATCGAAGCGATCCGAGCCCTTTTACGAAAGTTAGAGACATTATTCAACACAAAACTCTTTAGGAACAAAACTTTTTATGCAACCTCTGAAATCCAATCATACAAAAGACATAAAGACCATAGCTCAATTATATTAAGAATGCAAAAGTCAAGAAGTGAATAAGAATCGTAGACACGCTCGGATCGTAAGAATAGAGTTCCCCGAGGCTCGTGTCATAGCTTACTTACCACTAAGACACGCCAAAAGAAAGAAAGGATGAGCTTTACATACCTTGTCCGCTTCCTAAGCTAATCCAAACCTAAGTCTCGGGCTTCCCAAGATCTACAACAACATCATTAAGTACTGACATTAGCCATAAGCACTTAAGAATTCAATTCCAAGCTATCGCTTTATTTACAGAAATTCGGGCAGCATTTCCCCTATAAACTCAACATCCCCGAGAATTCAACTCGGCCAAATCTTCAACAACAATACCAACAACCATATTAACAACATCAATAATCAATTCAAAATGCATTATACGCTAGCAACTCTTTTCTACATAATTCGACAACATTCCATTTATATTCAATTCAACTACATATATTCAAACCAACATCAACGCTCACAAGTTCAAGTACTAATCCGAGGTCATTCAAACGAGATTCAAGAACATTTCAAGCAAACTGCATAATATTCAAAACAACCCAATCAACATGCAACACAACCCGAGATCTTCCAAGTTCAACAAGAACAATAACAACACATTCTTTTTCTTCCAACTTCATAAACTATACCAACAATCCACATGTTACAATATTACTCATATAAATGCAAGGAACTATATTACCAATGTACTAACTTCCACAATAGTTCACAAACGGTTTCAACTCCACTTATAGCATCCAATACCTTAATTTTCATCACATAATCCATAACAACAACAACCAAAGATACTAGATAAATTTAGCTCATCATGCCCACACCAAAATAGCCCCTACGGCTACAACACCAACACCTCAATTTCATGAATTTCATTCATTTCTACACACTACAGCACACATAAACCATCCATGACACATGAAAGAGGAGATCAATGTCATGACCCAACCCCGTAGGCCGCGACTAGTGCCCGAGCTGGACACTAACATACATACCTGTTAGCTATAATCAGTCTACAACTAGCATGATAAGAGACTTATATATATAAAAGGGCATGATGTCGTCTCAAACTGTTGCATATGTATATATACTAAACAATCTGTCTCCTGTGGAGTCACAGCTACCAACAGATAACATCCTACATAAGCCGGCAAGGCTATCGCAACATGTGGGTACACCCCAACTAAACATGAACGCAAGCCGACAAGGCTGCCACTACGTACAACATGCCAAAATATATATATATATATATATGCAAGCCGACAAGGCTGCCACTACGAATGGGAACGTCCCAACATATATCATACAGACAGAACTGAACAACAACTACATACAAACCCACACATATGTCTACAGACCTCTAAGAGTAACAACAGTATCGTATGACGGGACAGGGCCCCGCCGTACCCCTGGATAGACACATATATACAACAAAGGATCTGTACCCAAAAGAAGCTAGGCTCCGGAACAAAGGAGCACTCCAAGATAGCTGAATCAGGATCCTAAGCTGGCGGATCTCCAAATCGAGTGTCTGTACCTGCGGGCATGAAACGCAGCCCCCCGAAGAAAGGGGGTCAGTACGGAATATGTACTGAGTATATGAAGCATAAAGTACAGTAAACGGGATCATACTGAAATACGGGATATAGAGAAACTAACACAATAACCAGAAGAACCACAAAGCTTACCTTTGAAACGTAACTCATATGTAACATATCATACCCAACTCATTATAGGACTTAGTAACATAATTAAATAGTCATTATGAACATATGCATATATAACATGTCCCGGCCCTCTAGTGAGGGACTCGGTAAGTAAAATCATCATATACATATACATATAACGTGTCCCGGCCCTCTAGTGAGGGACTCGATGAAATGAGTCATCATATGCCCTCCTGGACGCCATCCCCATATCATCATATCATCATGTCATCATATCATCATATACATATACATATAACGTGTCCCGGCCCTCTAGTGAGGGACTCGGTGAATGATCTAATAAAGCTGTGCACGAGAACATGTCCTGGCCCGGGACTCAGTGAAAGATGTAACAACAAGCACGAGCGGAGTAGCAAGTAACCATATACATATAAGACGTCATTTGAGATTCATTAGACACGTAAACTAATCAACGCTCGAGTATTAAAATAATAGTCATGTTAAGTTTCCGCTAATGTCATCAAGAACTATGTTAAGGAAAACCTCGGGAGTCATAAGCACGTCTCAAGTCAATCCGAGTCAGTTTACAAAAGTTATGACATTATTCATTATAGGATCTTTTACGAATAGGAACTTTTATACATCATTTACTTACTTAGTCATACAAAAGACTCGAGGACAATAGCCCGATTATCATAAGGAAGTCAATATCAAGAAGTAAATAGGAATCATAAAACATGCTCGGAATATGAATAGAGTTACCCCAAAGCTCATATCGTTTCATGCTTACATCTAGGACATGCCAAAAGAAGGAAAGGATAGGCTTCACATACCTTTAGCATTTACTCGCAACGCAACTCGTACATACTGCCCAATAGTATCTCAACCTATATTAAGACGTCAAGAATTACAATTAACTTACGAAGAGGTTCAAACGCATCCTAGAGTTAGTAACTCCCTTCTAAACAATTTGACGACATTTCCTTTACATTCAAATCAACTACGTACAAGCAAGCCAACATCAATGGTCATGCGTTCAAGTGCTAACCCGAGACCATTTAAACAAGACTCGACAATGCTTCGGACAACCCACATAACATCTCAAACAGCCCAACCAATACACCATATCACCCGAAATTCCAATTCAACAAGAACAACAACAACACATTCTTTTCTTCCAATTTCATGCACTATACCAACAACCACACGTTGACAACATCATTTACATAACCATAACAAACTATATTAACATCATATTAACTCCTACAACAGCCCACAACAATTACAATTTCAATCTAGAACCATTAAACCTTCATTTTCACCATACAATCCATAACAACAACAATCAAATACCAAGTGAAATTAATTCATTATTTTCTCTTAAATCAGCTCCTACACGGCTTGGACAGCCTTCCAACATCAACATACATAATTTTTATACACATCTACACATTACCACACGTCCAAATCATTCACAACACATTCAAGAGAAGATTGAATCTTACCTTATAGACTTGGTTTTTCAACTTGGTTCCAACTTGTGCTTTGAATTTATTCTTGTTTTTGTTGCTCTAAGCTCAGCCCCACGTTATTATACACTTCCTACTGAGTTGAATTACTTGGAAAAAATAATTTTTTGATCACAACACTCAAGCTTAGTCTCGGCCAGCCATGGCCGAGAGCTTTCTCTCACTAGCTCTTAGGGTTCTTGGCTTGGAGAAGATGAAAATGATTTGTTTAGTTGAAGTATGATTCAGCATTTTACTATATATAGGAAGCCTAAGGGCTGGACATGTGTCCCACCCAAAACGTGGGATAATTATAGTTGGCCACGTCACGGGTGGGGCCCACACGGCCACTATGGCCAATTAATAATGTGATTAAGCATTAATCCCACTTTAATAATCTAATCTTGGTTAATTAATCCCTAATCTCCAATAATATTTTCATACCAAATATAATTTATAAGCAACTTGTGATTAAAACAAAATCGGAGATTCAAAATCTCTACCCTATATTCCAAAATAGTTTTATCCTTAACTTATCGCGATTAGCTTTAGAATGTCCCAATATTTAAAAATACGGGATATAACATCCTTCCTCCCTTTAGAACATTCGTCCTCGAATGTTAAATTAGTCTTGCAGGGTCTTATAAGCACTTCGGGGGAAACTCTTCTTGTCACACCCCAACCTTCGTCAGGGTGTGACGGGCACCCGACTCTCATCAGAGTCAAGCGAACCCTTAAACGTCAACTCAAATTTTTTTTCCTTAAAACGAGAATTGAAAATTGTAAATGAAATACCAAAATCGACACAGCTCAAGGCATCTCAAAACATTATATATATACATACGATATAAAACAAGGCGAGCCAAAAGGGCCTCCGCTATTTTCGTACAACAAAATAATGGCCGACAGGCAAAACAAAGAACTATGACTCCCACTGTTCAGACTTCTATAGAGTAGCAACTCGTACAATATATAAAGCTATACCAAAACGAGGGACGGTCTCTAGAGCAAAATGGGTCGGCTCGACTCCCGTTGCTATCTCCCTCTAAAGTTAAGCCGGGTCCCCCGGTCGCGTCCCTCGAACTCGCGGGCATAAACGCTGACCCAAAGAAAGAGGGCCGCACGGAATATGTACCGAATATGTAAAGCATCACCGAAGCAAGAAATAGGAGAGTTCAACAAGAAACAAGTTTAGATTACATCAGAAAAAGTACAACAGAAAGCAAGTTTAGATTACCTGATATGAACTAAATGTTTAAATAAAATAGTCCCTTCGGACGGCCGCTTCCGGCCTAATAATAATAACAATAATAGTAATAACAATAGTAATAACAATAATAGTAGTACTAGTAATCCCCTTCGGGTGTGCCGCCCGACATACGTCTATCCGGCCCCCCCGGACATGCCGTCCCGAATAAAATAATGGCCCTTCGGGCATGTCGGTCCAACATACGTCTATCCCGGCCCCATCGGACATGCCTGGCCCCGACATAATCCTAGCCCTCGGGCATGTCACTCGCGGCATACGGCTACCCCGGGGCCCCATCGGGCATGCCACTCGCGACATAATACTAATCCTAGCCCCATCGGGCATAATAATAATAGTAATAATAATAATAAAATCTCACACCCCCTTCGGAGTGGTTTTGGAAAAGTTTATAAAATATCACACTCCTTCGGAGTGGTTTTGTACGCACCTTCGGAATGGTTCTAAAAAAGTTTTATAAAATATCACACTCCTTCGGAGTGGTTTTAGTACGCACCCTTCGGAGCGGTTTTGAAAAGTTTTAGAAAATAATACATCACCTAATAGAGTCCTTTATGGTAGTTTCAAGACAATTCGATTACATTCCTGCAAGTTACGGGCGTTTGAGCATTTTTCCAACAAGATATAAGCATTCTAGTTCAATCGCACTGAATGAATAGTGCTCCATTTCGTAATCGATTTCGATGAACGGAATAACCCCCGAGGCTCAAATTCAAGCCTAGTATACCTAGGACATGCCAAAAGAAGGAAGGGATAGCTTCACATACCTCACGGGCGCCTTATGCTCGCTTGAGCTCAATTCCGTTTCGTCCGTAACTGCAAATGGTCACCTTTACCAATTACTATTCATGAGAGAGTTAACATTTAAGTCTTGGTTTCTATTTGGCTACCGAAATTTCGGCAGCACTTCCCTATAAATATAGCATCCCCGAGATTCAACTCGGCTCGAATAACAACAACCAACCCAACAACAACATCAACAACATCAATAATCGCTACAAAGCACATATGAACACAAATAGTCTTTCTTTCAACATAATACTTCAACTTCCGTTCTAACTTCACACTTTTCATCCAATATCGATGTTCTCATATTTATCTACTAATTCAAAACCATTCAAATATATTTCAACACATTCCTCATTATTTCTCTAAATGCACAAGTTTTCCATAAAACCATAATTCATCCCAACTTTCCACAATTGCATCAAAATTACAAAATTGCATTGACATCTTCCAAATTCATTCACAACAACATTAATTCACACCTTAGACCATTACTCCCACAATTATATAAAAACCACATAAAATCATATAATTTCCCATAACGACATACATGCCAACTTCAACACCAACTCGAGTCGCTAAACCTTTATTTACGTTACAAGGGTCACAACAACACGATTAACAAACTAAATAAAATCAAACTCACTTCTTTTCCACATCAAGTGGCTCACGGCCACATCCATATTCCATATACACACACGCCATGCACACACACGTCACACTTCCATAATTCTCGTCTAATTCTAATCATCATAACATATAAATTCATTTCATAACTTAAAACACAAGAATCTTACCTTTTTCTTGAATTTTCAACTTTCCGCCAACGGAGTTCTTTCTCCAAACCAATTATACTACGTCGTAGAGTTAACCTCAAGCTTGTTAAGAATTCAAGAAGGACAAGATTTTTAGATCAAGATTGAAGCTCCAAGAATTTTTTTCTTCTCTTTTCTCTTCTTTCTCCTCTTGGAGCCGAGAGCTCCCTTTTTTTTTTGTCTTGATTTTTGCTTTGATTTTTCTTGAAGTTTCTTGACTAGTCCACCTTATAAATATTTGTCACATGGAAAATTAATAAAACATGGGTTGGGCCATAAGTGCCATGGCCGGCCACCCCATTTATTTGGGCCCAATTTTCTTTTTTTTTTGAGCCCAATTGGCTAGGAATCGTATTTTGCAAATTCCCGAAATAAATTTTCAAGATTCCAATTTTGCCCTTGGCCTTCTCCAATGTTCTCGTGTCAATATTTTCCATAAGTAACGACATACACACCACATAAAATCAAAGCATGGCCTTATTCTTACAAATCACAATTATGCCCAAATTTTCCGAATGCACAAAAACACGGGATGTAACATCCTCCCCCCCTTTAAGACATTCGTCCTCGAATGTTAAATTAGCCTTATAGGTCTTACAAGCAATTTGGGAAGGTTCTTTAGAGGCAAAGACGTATAAATCATTCACCGATTAAAACAATTAAGCGAGTAATTTATATTACCTCGGTGGTACATCCCCGCGCGCCTCAGACTCCGGGTCTTCCCCTAGTGCATAGATGCGATGGTCCGTATCGGGAACTAGGCGCTCTACCTCCACCTCTACCTCCCCCCAAGAAGTCCGAGGTCCCTCGTCTCGGGGCTCTCACCGAGGGTGACGATGTCGGCCACCGAATTTCCGGTGTAGCGATGGCCCACTCCTCGCGGACACTCTCTAGCATAGTGCGTCGGATCACCACAAGTATAACACACACCCCGTCGGCATTGTCCCACATGCCGCCTTCCGTAAGTCGCACATCGTGGAGGGGCTATCTGTTATATCTCGCATTTTATGCGTATTCGGAAAAATTGGAAACAAGTCGGAATGGTAGGAATTAAGGTTCCAATTGGATTCTATTTAGTGTGCATGGGATGTTTAAGGAAAATATTGACGTGGAAATATTAAGGAAGGTTAAGGACATTGTAATGAATTGATCTTGTTTGGCTCATAAGTTGGCTATGGAAAAATGTGGATGTGGGAATATCGGAAAAGACTAAGGGCAAAATTGGAATGTCGAAAAATGGTTTCTTGAACCACCAAAAATATGGACTAATAATTGGGCTTGGAAAAGTTAACAAAAAAAATAAGGCAAGCCAAGCCCAACACACAAGGAGTGGCCGGGACAATAAAGAAGAGGGACAAAATTTAATTGTAGTCACGTGACATGGTCACATGACAAGCTAAGAATAAAAGGGGCCAAAGTTCATTAAATTTCTAGAATTTTCAAGACAAGGGAGAGAAGGAGAAAAACAAGAGAACAAGAACAAAATATAAGGCCATTCGGCCAAGAAAGTGGGGGAGAAGAGGACCAAGAAAACTTGATTCCAAAATTATTTTCTTGTCATATTTATACTAATTCAAGGTCCCTCTACAACGTGGTGCAATTATTTCGGAAGATAAGTCGTTGGTTTTATCGATTCAACACTTTGGACAAGTGAAGAAGATTGAAGAAAAAGGTAAGAATTCATCTTTTCTAATTATGTTTTGAAGGTTTGTTTGTGTTGTGGAATATGTAAATGAGTTGAATACATGGAAAATATGGAAGTTTGTATGGTATTTAGATAGGTATGCATGGCCGTGTATGAAGCTATGTTGTATGGTTGAGATGAATTGAATATTATGTTGTATTTTAGTTATGGTGATTGTGGAATTTGTATTGGAAGTGAAAGATGGACAAAAATTTGATAAGATGGAAAATGGGCTATGGCCGTGTGGTACATGGTAGAAGGAAGCATGTTGGATTTATTTTGTTTAATGTGTTAGTTGCGTCGTCATGATCGTCGCAAAGTAAAGGAAGCATGTATGAGTTAAGATTGCATGAAAATAAGATGTAGAGAATTGCGTCGTATTAATGTGATTTTATGATATTAAGATAATGAGGTTGTTGGAGTGTAGATTATTGTTGTTGGAAATGAATTAGTGTGTAGAAAGTGTGTTGGGATGAGTTGGTTGTGTATTTAAGGATTTTGGATCGATTATGGAATTATTGAATATTGGATGTAAGGTTTGAAATATTCTCGGCTTGTGTGTAAATGATTTCAAATTAGTATGTATGTATGGAAATATTAATGTTGACTTGAAATTGTGAAGTCGGAATGAAAGTTATTGTATTATGTTGGGAAGTGGACTAGTTATGTTATATTGAGTTGTATTGTGATTGTTGATGTTGTTGTTGGGTTGTTGTTGATTGTTTTGAGCCGAGTTCAATTCTCGGGTGTCACGTTTATAGGAAGTCTTTCGAAATTTCGTAGCCAATAGAAACCAAAGATTGAAATGTTAGTTTGCATGAATAGTAACTGGTAAAGGTGACCATTTGCAGTTTTTGGACGAAACGAGGATTGAGATTTGACGAGCGTAAGGCGCAGTTCAGGTATGTAAAGCTTACCCATTCTTTGTTTGGCACGTCCTAGACCTATTAGGCCGAAAACAGACCTTCGGGGATAATTCTGCTCCTAGAAATTCGAGTTTGATTTTGAATACTATTCATTCAAGACATTTGAATCATAATGCTTGCCTTTGGATTAAGAATGCTTCAACCTTCGTATCTTTTGCAAATGAATCCAAATTTCTTCGAAACTTTCTTAAATAACTTTATGGAGCCCAATGATTGAAATTTATGCTCGCCGCCTCGGTTGACCCGAGGTGGTCCCACTATGTCCGATTTTACCCTTCTGTATTTATGGCTTGTATTCGATATTCCGGCGGCTTAAAAGGAAACGTTTCTACTACTCCTTTATTTATTACTTAAAAACTATTTTAAATATTCCGTTAAGCTCTATGACGTGTTTTGATATGTACGTTGACCCCGAACGTTCTGTCCTGACATAACCGACTGTGATGTCCGAAAGGTACGTACTATGACTCACCCGATTTCATTGATCCGATTTGTCATTTGATCGCTCATCGAGTCTCTGGATATATATGTTATTTTTATTGCATTAGTTTCTCACTACTCCACTCGTGGATGCCTCAATGTTTCCTACACTCGAGCCGGGCCAAAGATATGTTCTCAAGCGTATGTCTCTGTATTGTTCGCCGCGCCCGTGTGAGGGCGGGTTGTGTATTTACGTGCATGGGTTGTGTGTATGATGTGCCATGTACGCTTATTCGATATCTGACATTACGGATCCGATGTGGCCACTTGGTATGTTATGATTTGTTCGGAGACATTTCTTACTCTGAAGTATGATGTGTTTTGGCGCGGGACCGAAGGGGGCGCCTCTGTTCTGTTCACCGAGTCCCATAGCGGGGCCGGCTTTGCATATGTTTTCTGTATGCATTACTTATGATTTTCTCGGTATGTATTTTTGATTCCCTATGTATCTTACGCTTCCTACGCACATTCGTTCGATTTTGGATTTTTATTTGTTACGTTATCGCTTTGCATATTCACACATTTTCCGCATCGACCCCTTCTTCGGGGGCTGCGTTTCGTGCCACGCAGGTACAGATGTTTGGTTCGCTGATCCGCTCGCTTAGGTTATCTGCTCAGCTGTTGGAGCGCTCCTTTGTCCGGAGCCCGTATTTTGGTATAATATTTTTCTGCTACATATGTACGTATTTGATGCGGGTACGGGCCCCGTCCCGTCATATGATTATGTTTTGCTCGGAGGTCCGTAGACATGTGGTGTGGGTTCCGTATATGTTTCGTGAGATTTGCGTACGTTTAGAGTTTGTCTATGTTTTGTGACGGCCTTATCGGCCTTCGTGCGCGCATGCCACTTGTCCTTGTTAAATTATTATTTCGCTATTTGTAATATTTTGCTAATGTAGGATAAGGTATGTACGAGTGTCCAACTAGGGCACGTGTCGCGGCCTACGGAGTTGGGTCGTGACAAAAGTGGTATCGCAGCGGTTAGGTCCTCGGAATGTCCGCGTACCGTGTCCAAAGTAGAGTCCGTTTATGGTGTGAAGCGCGCCACATTTATAAAAAGGAGGCTACTGTGGCATCTAGGAATTGTTGACCTTCTTTCCGTCTTAGATCGCGATAGAGCAAGTCATAGGAGATAAAAATTCCTTGCGTGAGTTTTGCATACGGCGGAAAATGGCAAGTGGTGACGGGAAAGGCCACACAATGTAAGTTCGGATATATTTATTCCGTTACCCGAAATAGAAGATTCTCAATGGCTAGCGTGGGATACGAGCCGTATATTCGTATGGTATTATGGTATTTGCGGCGTACGAGGTTCGAGTAACAAGAATTTGCGAGGTGACTACCGAAGGTCAAGAAGGTAAAATAGTAATTGTACAAGAAAGGACGTGATGTGAATGTGCCTCGGGATCCGTAAGGCCTCGTATTATGTAATAAAGGTCGTGTGTGGAAACGGACGTAATTATACCGACATTAAAGGACTCGAACTGGTCAAGTTGCGGGTTAAGCGTGCTCGGGGAGGAGCAATTTTAGGATGGGTGACTTCGGGAAGGAATTGAAAATTTTACAAATTTGGAACTTAAGGGGATAAATGGAAATTTGGAGTAACACAAAGGAAACGGGAGTACAGAAGCGGATAGCACCCTTACAGAAGTCGCGCAGACCGGAGCTGATTAATGAGGAAAAAGGAAGAAAGCGCAATATCGCTTGGAAATCAAGGTAAATTTAAGTAGCGATTGGAAATGTTTATAAGTAGAGTGATAATGAGTGTGTATATATGTATGTGTATGATTTTTCCCTGGTGATTATGTTGGTCAAAGGCGAGTCCTAACGACAAAAGGTTGCCACTAACGGAAGGCATTACGAAACGGAACATAAGGGGTGAAGAGAAAGAAAGTACAGTATAGCCTCGGGATTTGTATAGGCTTGAACAACGTCGGAATTATTTTGTGGGATAGTCTATAATAATCATATAGGGGTGTGAATGCATACGATATTCTGCATGCAATTGTATTGGTAGGTAAGTAATTCCCGACCACCGGTGCTAAAAGGGAAGTTTAATCGGACAAAGACATCGAAGTTCGAGTAACAAGGAAAGGTATGGTACAGGTGTTGTAAGATAAGTTGCTACCCTTTTCACTATGGATTAAGGTTGGGAATTGAAGTATTGGAAGGAATTAAGGATAAGGAATACGATCAAGTAAAACCTTTGGAGGAACCGATAAGCGAAGAAGGAGACTATTATGTAGGAATGGGAAAAGCAAGTTGGTAATTAAGCGAGAAGTAAAACGCGACAAGGAAAATTTCCATAGGCTTCTAAAGTAGTAGTGAAAGTAGCCTAACTCTGATCGCGATTCCGTATCTGCGCCCCTGATCTCGATGAAACTCTACCTACCATACCCCGGTACTCTAAATCTAATTATGTTTCTATCTGATGTACCTCTATATGTTCGATTCTGATCACAAATCGGTTTGATACATTCCTGTACATCCGACTCTGATACGAATACATCCGATAAAACGCGCGTAGGTCCGCTCCGATTACGAATCTGTCCGGCACACGTTGGTGCGTCTGATCCCGACTGTGAATCTGTGTGGTACGTGCGCCTTGCAGACGTCTGACTCTGACTACGGATTTATTCAATATAGTTCGGTACGCCAAATTCCGATATGCTTCTGTACGTCTGACCCCGAATTTGAGTTTGTCTGTGGCACTGTCGTGCCTCTGACTCCGGATATGGCTCCGTCTGGCGTCCGTTTGATCTTCTGATTCTGACGAAGGTTCAATTCGCCGTAGATCCGATTTAAGACCTCGAGCAGCCTAATAAAGAGATGTCGAAAAATGCGAGGAAGTTAAAGAATGAAGGTTTTTATAAGGTGCTGGTCAAGCTCAAGTATGTATATGGAAAGAAGGAAACCTCCCCGAATTATTATGAAGCCCCATAAGGTCGGTTGAACATTCGAGGACGAATGTTCTAAAGGGGGGGAGAATGTTATATCTCGCATTTTATGCGTATTCGGAAAAATTGGAAACAAGTCGGAATGGTAGGAATTAAGGTTCCAATTGGATTCTATTTAGTGTGCATGGGATGTTTAAGGAAAATATTGACGTGGAAATATTAAGGAAGGTTAAGGACATTGTAATGAATTGATCTTGTTTGGCTCATAAGTTGGCTATGGAAAAATGTGGATGTGGGAATATCGGAAAAGACTAAGGGCAAAATTGGAATGTCGAAAAAAATGGTTTCTTGAACCACCAAAAATATGGACTAATAATTGGGCTTGGAAAAGTTAACAAAAAAAAAAGGCAAGCCAAGCCCAACACACAAGGAGTGGCCGGCCATGACAATAAAGAAGAGGGACAAAAATTTAATTGTAGTCAGTGTGTGACATGGTCACATGACAAGCTAAGAATAAAAAGGGGCCAAAGTTCATTAAATTTCTAGAATTTTCAAGACAAGGGAGAGAAGGAGAAAAACAAGAGAACAAGAACAAAAAATATAAGGCCATTCGGCCAAGAAAGTGGGGAGAAGAGGACCAAGAAAACTTGATTCCAAAATTATTTTCTTGTCATATTTATACTAATTCAAGGTCCCTCTACAACGTGGTGCAATTATTTCGGAAGATAAGTCGTTGGTTTTATCGATTCAACACTTTGGACAAGTGAAGAAGATTGAAGAAAAAGGTAAGAATTCATCTTTTCTAATTATGTTTTGAAGGTTTGTTTGTGTTGTGGAATATGTAAATGAGTTGAATACATGGAAATATGGAAGTTTGTATGGTATTTAGATAGGTATGCATGGCCGTGTATGAAGCTATGTTGTATGGTTGAGATGAATTGAATATTATGTTGTATTTTAGTTATGGTGATTGTGGAATTTGTATTGGAAGTGAAAGATGGACAAAAATTTGATAAGATGGAAAATGGGCCTATGGCCGTGTGGTACATGGTAGAAGGAAACATGTTGGATTTATTTTGTTTAATGTGTTAGTTGCGTCGTCATGATCGTCGCAAAGTAAAGGAACCATGTATGAGTTAAGATTGCATGAAAATAAGATGTAGAGAATTGCGTCGTATTAATGTGATTTTATGATATTAAGATAATGAGGTTGTTGGAGTGTAGATTATTGTTGTTGGAAATGAATTAGTGTGTAGAAAGTGTGTTGGGATGAGTTGGTTGTGTATTTAAGGATTTTGGATCGATTATGGAATTATTGAATATTGGATGTAAGGTTTGAAATATTCTCGGCTTGTGTGTAAATGATTTCAAATTAGTATGTATGTATGGAAATATTAATGTTGACTTGAAATTGTGAAGTCGGAATGAAAGTTATTGTATTATGTTGGGAAGTGGACTAGTTATGTTATATTGAGTTGTATTGTGATTGTTGATGTTGTTGTTGGGTTGTTGTTGATTGTTTTGAGCCGAGTTCAATTCTCGGTGTCACGTTTATAGGGGAAGTCTTTGCCGAAATTCTCGTAGCCAAATAGAAACCAAAGATTGAAATGTTAGTTTGCATGAATAGTAAGCTGGTAAAGGTGACCATTTGCGCTTTTTGGACGAAACGAGGATTGAGATTTGACGAGCGTAAGGCGCGCTGTATGTAAAGCTTACCCATTCTTTGTTTGGCACGTCCTAGACCTATTAGGCGAAAACGGACCTTCGGGGATAGTCTGCTCCTAGAAATTCGAGTTTGATTTTGAATACTATTCGTTCAAGACATTTGAATCATAATGCTTGCCTTTGGATTAAGAATGCTTCAACCTTCGTATCTTTTGCAAATGAATCCAAATTTCTTCGAAACTTTCTTAAATAACTTTATGGAGCCCAATGATTGAAATTTATGCCCGCCGCCTCGGTTGACCCGAGGTGGGCCCATCATGTCCGATTTTACCCTTCGTATTTATGGCTTGTATTCGATATTCAGGCGCTTAAAAAGGAAACGTTTCTACTACTCCTTTATTTATTACTTAAAAATTATTTTAAATATTCCGTTAAGTTCTATGACGTGTTTTGATATGTACTTCGACTCCGAATGTTCCGTCCTGACATAACCCTCCGTGATGTCCGAAAGGTACGTACTATGACTCCGCCCGATTTCATTGATCTGATTTGTCATTTGATCTGCCTCATCGAGTCTCTGGATATATATGTTATTTTTATTGCATTAGTTTCTCACTACTCCACTCGTGGATGCCTCAATGTTTCCCACCGAGCCGGGCCGTGATATGTTCTCAAGCGTATGTCTGCATTGTTCGCCGCGCCCCGGTGTGAGGGGGCAGGTATTTACGTGCATGGGTTGTGGTGTATGATGTGCCATGTACGCTTATTCTGATATCTGATTATGTGATCCGATGTGGCCACTTGGTATGTTATGATTTGTTCGGAGACATTTCTTACTCTGAAGTATGATGTGTTTTGGCGCGGGACCGAAGGGGGCGCCTCTGTTCTGTTCACCGAGTCCCATAGCGGGGCCGGCTTTGCATATGTTTTCTGCATGCATTACTTATGATTTTCTGGTATGTATTTTTGATTCCCTATGTATCTTACGCTTCCTCCGCACATTCTGTTCTGATTTTGGATTTTTATTTGTTACGTTATCTGCTTTACATATTCAGTACATTTTCCGTACTGACCCCCTTTCTTCGGGGGCTGCGTTTCGTGCCACGTGGTACGGATGTTTGGCACATCGATCCGCTCGCTTAGGTTATCTCGCTCGTTGGAGCGCTCCTTTGTCCGGAGTCCGTATTTTGGTATAATATTTTACTGCTACATATGTACGTATTTGTTTCGGGTACGGGCGGGGCCCCGTCCCGTCATATGATTATGTTTTGTTCGTAGAGGTCCGTAGACATGTGGTGTGGGTTCCGTATATGTTTCGTGAGATTTGCGTACGTTTAGAGTTTGTCTATGTTTTGTGACGTCTTATCGGCCTTCGTGCGGCATGCCCACTTGTCCTTGTTAAATTATTATTTCGCCTATTTGTAATATTTTGCTAATGTAGGATAAGGTATGTACGAGTGTCCAACTAGGCACGTGTCGCGGCCTACGGAGTTGGGTCGTGACACCATCACCTCTTGTCCCGACCATGCCCGCCGCTGAGAACCCGACGCATAAGACGAACTCCGTCCGCCGAGGGAAAGTCTCTCACCCCGCCGAGGTCCACGGAACCGCGTGCGCCGTATCGTCCGCTTCTCGCTAGTGGAACCCTTACCCCGACCTTCTCGTCCTGCCCTCTTGGGCTGGCCGCCACCCCGCTCCGAAGTAGCTTCCCGTTTGCGATCCTCTCCGCTCCCCGTGCATAGGCTTGATGCGAGCTATATCTATACTCCGGCCGGGATTGCCACCGGGATACAAACCCCCCCCGGGGCCTCCCATTCC
>NW_026726937.1:0-37158 GCF_029784015.1 Lycium ferocissimum
CTCGATTTTCCCCAGAGCCGGGCGGATATGTTCTCAAGCGTAGTCTCGCATTGTTCGCGCGCCCGTGTGAGGGGCAGGTATGACATGCTACATGGGTCCGAGTATGATGTGCCATGTACATATATTCGATATCGATTATGTGATGTGATGTGGCCACTTGGTATGTTATGATTTGTTTCGGAGATATTCCCTACTACGAAGTATGATGTGTTTTGGCGCGGGACGGAAGGGAGCGCCCCTGCCTTTCTTGTTCACCGAGTCCCATAGCGGGGCCGGCTTTTGCATATGTTTTGCATGCATTACGTATGATTTACGCCGCATTTTTGATTAGCTATGCACCTCGTTCGTTTTCCGCACGTTACGTTACGATTTTAGTTTTGTTTATTACATTTTACGCTTTACATATTCGGTACATTTTAAAATGCTTGACCCCACTTTCTTCGGGTGCGCTTCGTGCCACGTAGTACAGACGTTCGTTTTTTGATTTGCCCGCCTAGGTTGTCTGCTCGGTGGTTGAAGTGCTCCTTTGTCGGGAGCCGTATTTTGGTATAAAAGTTTTCGCATTTGTACATATTCATTACAGGGTACGACGGGGCCCTGTCCCGTCATATGATTATGTTTTTGTTCGCAGGGTCTGTAGACATGTGGTGTGGGTTAAGTATATGTTCCGTGAGATTTGCGTACGTTTAGAGTTTATCTATGTTTTGTGACGGCCTTATCGGCCTTCGTGCGGCATGCCCACTTGCCCTTGTTAAATTATTATTTCTGTTTATTATTAATATTTTGCTAATTTAGGTTAAGGTACGTACGAGTGCCCAACTAGGGCACGTGTCGCGGCCTACGGAGTTGGGTCGTGACAACAACAACCACAACAACACCAATAACATCATCTTTAATACGAAAATATTCCATAAACAACCCACACGATGTTTATCCAATTTTTCAATAAACAAATTTGTTATACAACTACTTAATAACTTTATCTCTACAATTAAACCTAAATCAATACTAGTAAAGAAAGATTCATACCTTACTCCTGCTAAAACCGAGATACCTTCAATATTCCTCTTGAATTCCAACCAAAATTTACCATAATACGATATTATAATCGTAACTACACACTGTCGGAACCTGAATCCGGAGGTTATACTTAATTCGAGCTAAAATTTGATGTTGGGAAGTTGTGGGAAGTTTTCAGGATATTTGGGGATTTTTCTGGGTATTTGGACGAAGAAAGAGGGGTAAGCCCCCCTTATATGGAATTCCAGAATTTGCCCAATCCGACTTAAAAATTACTCAGCGCGTTCGCGCCACCCTTAGGCGCGTTCGCATAGTCAATCTCTGCTCTGACAGCCTATCTTAAAATGATCATAACGCTTGATCCCGATGTCCGATCAATGCATGGTTTGTTGCATTTGAAACTAGACTTCATAAACTTCAATTTAGGCTTTGCTTTACCTCGAACCTCCTCATATACTAAAAGGTATTCCTTCTCTAGGTTGGGCCAAAATTGTCCCCCATCTTTTCTCCAAAGTTCCAACAACTTAATTTCCTTTGTTCACTTACCCTCTAAAGCTTTCCTAGCTTATTATATGAACTTAAACTCTCATAATCATAAGGTAGGCATATATAATCTCATATATCCTACAAGGTACTCATTATTACGCAGCTAACACCTAATGAATCTTAACGTACCAAACTACGAGGTGTAACATTCCTCCCCCTTAGAAATATTCGTCCCCGAATGTTAAACTCTTAGGAATTCGACGAAAATTTTGCCAGAGTTTCCCCTGTAATTGTACCACTACAATCCTATCACAGTAACCCAAAATATACAGTGCCTCACAAGGCTACAGCAAAAATGACAACAATGGCCCCACACGACTAAGGAACTATAAGAAAGAAAGTGTTACGCACCTGAAGACAATGACGTTTATGTCTGAACTTTTTCTGGGAGTGGAAACAAATGGGGGTACCTGGACTTCATATCTTTCTGAGCCTCCCAAGTCATTTCTTCCTTATTATCATTTCTCCAAAGAACTTTCATTGAGGCTACATTTTTAGTCCTTAGCCTCCGAACTTGTCTATCTAGGATTGCAATGGGAACCTCTTCACATGATAGTTGCTCTGTAATCTGAACATCATTGATGGGCACAACTCTCGAAGGATCTCCAACACACTTATGGAGCATGGATACATGGAAGACTAGGTGTACAAATTCTAAGTTGGAGAGTAGATCCAACTCATAAGCTACCTTGCCCATTCTACAAATAATCCCATAATGCCCAATATATCGAGGGCTAAGTTTACCCTTCTTATCAAATCTCATGACCATGACGTCTTTCATCGGCGACACCTTTAGGAATACCCAATCATTAACTTGGAACTCCAAGTCTCGTCGGCGATTATCCGCATAAGACTTCTGTCGGCTTTGGGCTGTCAATAATTGATCTCGGATAAGCATAACTTTATCCACCGCTTGCTGGATTAAGTCTGGCCCTACTAATTTCGCCGCTCCCACTTCAAACCATCCAATCGGTGGTCTGTACTTTTGCCCATATAAAGCTTCATACGGGGCCATCTGAATACTGGAGTGGTAACTGTTATTGTATGCAAACTTAATAAGAGGCACGTGATCATCCCAATTTCCCCCAAAATCTAGCAAACATGCCCTTAACATATCTTCAAGGGTCTGAATGGTACGCTCAGCCTGCCCATCTGTCTGGGGGTGAAATGTTGTGCTAAGATTCACCTGAGTCCCCAAACCTTCCTAAAAAGATCTCCAAAAATTAGTCGCAAACTGCGTACCCCTATCAGAGATAATGGATTCAGGAGCACTATGAAGTCAGACTATCTCCTTAATATAAAGCTTCGCATGATCCTCACCGGCGTAAGTAGTCCTGACAGGTAGAAAATGCGCTAATTTTGTCAATCTATCAACAATTACCCATATAGAATTAAACTGTCACGACCCAACTAGTGGGCCATGACGGGTACCCGGAGCTGGCTACCGAGCACCACTCATCATGCTATCTATCATACTCAACCAGGACACATACCAACCTCAACGCAAGACTTATCCTGAAGCAATCTCCAAATATCTCTTAAAACCTGTATATATGCATAAGTCCACGAGGCTACAAAAATGATGAATAGAGTATACAATGAAAAGGTCACATCGCACTTACAACCCACACATAAGTATCTACGAGCCTCTAACTGAAGTACTAAAATCATAAGGGTGGGACAGGACCCCTTCATGCCCCAATATGTACACAAAAGAATATATCAAGGAATGGCGACTCCGGAGTAGTGGAGTGCTTTTGCAAATCTGCTGAGAAAGCTCCTAAGCGTCTACACCGTCTTCCTGTCTACCTGTGGGCATGACCACAGCGTCCATAAAAGAAGAGGACGCTAGTACGAACAATGTACTGAGTATGTAAGGCACGTACAATAACATAATCAAGAAATAAGAAAGCATAAGTAGAAAAGAGAACCTTTAAGGCTGAATCATGCATGCTAACAAGAGAAAACATCATATCATGCATACATATATATAAACTGCCAGACCATATAGGTACGGTGTGATCATCATTAGCCCGCGTCCGGGGTAAACATCTCAAGCCGCCCACTAGTGGGGTCTGCCCATGCCATATAGTCATAGTGTAATCATCATCATAGCTCCCCACTACGCCTGTCGTAGTGGTGACTGTCCGGCCATATAGGCGCGGTGTAATCATACATATACATAATATGAAGCATGCATGGGAGGTCAAGTAAAAGCTATAACTCTATCGGAGTGACGTAAGGTCGGAACCTCCGATTACATTATGGAATAATCATCATCACTATGTCTTACCTTGAAGGAACTAATATCATGAGGTGAGGTAACAACAAGAAATACATCAATGAAATCATAAGGATAAGAATATCAAGATTATCATAGCATTATCATCATCATCATTATCATGGAACATATCTCATCTTTATCTCATAAGAAGCTCTCAAGAATCTTTAACTTTCATCTTTTGGGATGTAAGAACGTCATAGAAATATAGAAAAGAAATCACAATATAAAAGTCATGCCTTTGAAAGAAGGGGACTTTCCTTACATACCTTTACGTCTCCTTAAAGACTAAGCGTTCTCCCTCCAAGCTCACAACTCTACATTCAAGAGAATTCGTACCAAGGTTAGATCATTAGAAACATGCTTAAGTCTAATCTAAAGTGACTAAAAGGCTAACGAAAATTGGGCAGCATTTCCTTTGTTTCAACAACTTTCTCCATATAATAAACAACACCCAATTAGCAATAGCAACACCCAATAATCAATAAACTTCTTCAAGTTAAACATTATTCAATCCTCACAATTCTCTTTCAGATCATCCACAGCCATGACTACCATACAACAACATATTCATTTTTCACGTAATGCTCCCTCAACGGCATTAGCATCATTCATAACAAGATTATATTCATCTCATGCTGAGAATCATGACTCAAATGAACTTACTACTCAAAATACCCTTACTTCCATATTTTGGGCTCATATTCTACTTTCTTCTCTAATCCAAGTCTTTCAACCACTCAATACTTGTAATAACATGAAATAAGTGTAAAACTCACCTTTGATTATGTAGGAATGGTCTTTGGATGAAGGTACTCCACTTGAGAAAACCCCAACTTCAACACAAAAAAGATTCTTGACTCCAACAAACCCTAGTAGCCTTCCTTCACTTGATTCTTGGTAGTTAATCCTTGATTCCTCTTAGATTAGTGTGGATATGATATGGGGAATTTTCTAGAGCTTTCAAGAGTTATGGAGAGTGTGGGAAATGAATTAAATGGTCATGGGTCATATATATATAGAAATAGAAAAATCTGGAAAAAGTGACCCGATCGATTTATACGGACACTTATACGGTCCGTATAACTTTATGCGGTCCATATAAGTAACCGTATACTACCATCAGGGATTTGCCTTTTCTGTAAGGCTATACGGGCCCTTATACGGACCGTATAAGTGGTCGTATAACTCCACTTTTTTGAAAATATTCTCATCTATTCGTTTGATCTCAAATCCTTATGGAACCTCATTTGCACTTGTATAATACTTCATTAACCATCTAAGGAGCCTTATAGCTTCTCCTCAAGACTTTACTAAATTAACATTAGCTCAGTTGTTACAAAACCCTTCCGAACACAACTTACACTTTACTTCCTTCGACGAATTTTCTTCTCTTGCCTCAAGTGTCTTTGGAATCTTAATTAGAATCATCAAGTATCCCTTCTTACTTGTAGGGACATCATGTGCACCTTAACTTGCATTAGTCTATTCACCGCACAACGACATGATATTTTTTAGGTGTAACATAAACTTACGCTGAGACCGGGTAAGCCTGAAATGAAATCCATATTAACCACCTCCCACTTCCAAGTCGGGATTTCCATAGCCTGCAACAGTTTACCGGGCTTCTGATGTTCAATATTCACTTGTTGACAATTAGGACACTGGGCTACGCACTTCGCTATATCCTTCTTCATTCCATCCCACCAATAACCCTCTTTAATGTTGCGGTACATCTTCGTTGACCTAGGGTGGATAGAATAGCGGGAGTAATGAGCCTCTGCCATAATCTTCTGACGTAACCCTACAACATCAGGAACACACAACCTACCGTGATACCTGAGGACTCCCTCTCCGGTAACCTCGAATGGTGATTTCTTCCTTTGCGGAGCTGTGTCCTTGTAATAGGTCAATGAAGGGTCTTCATACTGGCGCCTTTTCACCTCGGCTACTAAGGATGATTTTGCTATAGTCTGAATAGTGACTCCGGCATCTCCTAAATCTACAACTCTGACCCCCAATTTGGCTAACTGAAGAAGCTCATGAGTCAGCTCCCTTTTTCCAGCCCATAGGTATACTAAGCTACCCATAGATTAGCGAACGAGGGCATCTGCTACCACATTTGCTTTCTCCGGGTGGTACAAAATATCCACATCATAATCTTTCAGCAATTCTAACCACCGCCTCTACCACAAGTTTAGCTCTTTCTGTTTAAAGATGTATTGAAGACTCTTATGATCTGTATAGATATCCACATGATTTCCATTTAAGTAATGTCTCCAGATTTTAAGTGCATGAATCATACGCTAACTCTAGGTCGTGAGTTTGGTAGTTCTTCTCATGCTTCCTGAGTTGTCTGGAAGCATAAGCAATCACCTTGTCGTGCTGCATCAATACACAACCCAATCCGACCCTCGAAGCATCACAATAGATAGCATAGCCCTCAGATCCCTTTGGAAGTGCTAGAACTGGTGCTGAGGTCAACCTATCCTTTAATTCTTGAAAACTCCGCTCACAAGCATCCGTCCATTGGTACTTGGCTGCTTTCTGGGTCAACTTCGTCAACGAGGCAGAAAGAGAAGAGAAGCCCTCTACAAATCTTTTGTAATACCCTGCTAAACCCAAGAAACTACAAACCTCCGTCAGCGTCGTGGATCGAGGCCAAGTCTTCACAGCCTCTATCTTCTGAGTATCCACTTGGATGCTCTTGTCTAAAACAATATAGCCTAGAAAAGCCACAGAGTTTAGTCAAAATTCACATTTGGAGAATTTCTCATACAACTTCTGCTTTCGAAGGACTCTGAGTATCGCACGCAGATGGTCTGCATGCTCAGTCTCCGATCGGGAATAAACCAGAATGTTGTCTATAAATACGATCACAAACAGGTCCAGGAAGGGTCTGAATACACGATTCATCAGGTCTATGAATACAGCTGGAGCATTAGTCAACCCGAAAGACATAACAAGGAACTCGAAATGGCCATATCTAGTCCTAAATGTTGTCTTCGGAATATCCTTCCCTTTAATCATGACCTAGTGATAACCTGACCTCAAATCTATCCTGGAGAAATTTTTAGCACCTCATAGCTTGATCAAATAAATTATCTATCCTCGGAAATGGATACTTATTCTTAATCGTCACCTTATTCAACTGCCTATAGTCAATACACATACGTAGCGAACCATCCTTCTTTCTTACGAACAATAATGGGGCTCCCCGTTGACGTACTAGTTCTGATAAAGCCCTTCTCCAATAGATCCTTCAACTGTTCCTTCAACTCCTTCAACTCAGCAGGGGCCATCCTATAAGGAGGGATGGATATCGGCTGAGTATCCGGTAGTACATCTATAGCGAAGTCAATTTCTCGCTCTGGTGGGAGGCCTGGAAGCTCGTCTGGGAACACATCTGGGAACTCACTGACTATAGGAATGGACTGAAGGGTTGGCAGTTTTTCCTCTGTATCCTGGACTCGAACTATATGATAGATGCATCCCTTCGAAATCATCTTCTTCGCCTTAAGATCGGAAATGAATCTACCTTTCGGCGAAGCCGTATTGCCCTTCCATTCCAAAGTTGTTTCCCCCAAAATGTGGAACATGACAGTCTTCATCCAATACCCCCCACTAGCATAAACGGAAGCTAATCAATCCATTCCCATGATGACATCAAAGTCGACCATCTGTAACTCTACAAGATCCGCTATGGTCTAACGACCACAAACAACTACAGACCAACCACGATAAATCTTCCGAGCAATAACAGGCTCACCAGCAGGTGTAGACACAGAAAATGGTTCCTTCAATAACTCTGGCACTATGTCAAATTTCCCACAATAAATAGAGTGACATAGGATAAATTGGACCCCGGATCTATCAAAGCATAAACGTTATATGAACGGTACGTTAATGTACACATCCACAACATCTGGTGAGGACTCCAACTCTTGACGACCTGCCAAAGCGTGGATGCTGTTTTGAGCACCGCCTGCACCAGAAGCTTCTCTCACACCGCTGCCTCTGCCTATTGAAGACTAGGGCCTGCGCCCAGGAGGACGTATAGATGTTGATGACCCTTCCATAGAACCTGTTGGCTGCACTATACCAGTAGGTCTCCCTTGTGGGCAGTCTCTCTTAAAATGATATGGACTGCCACAGGTATAACAAGCTCTCGACCCATACTGACAAAGCCCATAGTGCGCTCTGCCACAATTTCCACATTGCTGTGGTAGGGATCTAGCCTGCCCCGACCCCCGCAGCTGCAGTGACTCGGACATACGGGAACTCTCACCTGTCCAAATGGGATATAATACCCCGATCTGTATCCCTGCGACTGAGCTGATGGTGGCCTAAATGGCCTACCTTGATGTTGGGGTCTGAAACTCCCCCAACTCTCACCCTGCTGCGCAGTAGTCGTAGCCCGCTTATGATACTCCCACTTTATGCTCCCGGCTGCCCGCCGCTGACGTCTACGATCCTCACAGTTTTGTGCGAAAGCCTGGATACGAGCAAGGTCTATATTATCATTTACCGCTGATTTAGTGCAAGCCTCAACATAGTTGCGGTGCAAACCCGATATGAACCTGTGAATCCTGGACCTCGCTGAATCAAAGATGGATGGAGCATATCTGGCCAAGGAATCAAATCGGAGGCAATAATCTTGGATCTTTGGAATGACCTTGCGGCACAGTTAAAAACTGATCTAACCTATCCTCTCGCACCTCCAACAATAAATAATGATCAAGAAAAGCCTCTAAAAACTCAGACCAATGTGCTGGAGGTGCCTCAGGACCTCTGGCATGCTTCCACCGCTCATACCATAAGTCCGCTATATCACAAAGTCTGAAAGCCGCTAACTCTACTGCCTCAGTCTTGGTAGCATGCATGACCCTCAAAATGCGCTGAAGCTTATCGACAAAGTTCTGTGGATCCTCATCCCGCTTAATCCCTGAGTGCTCTGGAGGGTCAAGTGCTAAAAACTCACTAACCCTCAAACTTTAGGACCCATCAGCGGACACTGCTTCAGCAGATACTTTTGGTCGTCTTTGTGTCGTCACAATCTGGGTCAATAAGTGCACTGCCCTCCTATGATCTTAGTCTGTCGGTGCAGGAGGGGGCACTGGAGGTACTGCCTCCCTCGGGGACCCCTCAAGTGGTGGATTCGTCGATGATGGCGGGGATAGGGTCTCACCCTGGCCCTCAAGCCGGGCCTCAACTGTCGGGTGTGCCCTACTACTCCCCTCACTAGCTGCCGTATCACCTTTTCGGTTAGCTACAGTCTTCCTCGTCACCGGCATAGCTATGCACAAATACGGAAGAGTAAGTTTAACTCCAATCTCCTATGACTTGGCTCTACAACACGATTTAGATCCGAAAGAAGGGTAACCAATTCCTAAATGCCCTGTAGCTTCCTGTTTATATGATATGGTGCACAACACACCCATAAATAAGACTCTACCAGACACGGCTTGTAGACTCCCTAGGACAGACTTGCTCTGATACTATGGTTGTCACGCCCTAATTCGGAGTGAAGTGACTGGCACCCGAAGCCAAACTAGGCCTGAGCGAACCACTCTGAATCTGAAACTCCGAGGAACGAACATATATATATATATATATATATATATATATATATATATATATATATATATATATAATATATATATATATATATATATATATATATATATATATATATATATATATATATATATATATATATATATATATATATATATATATATATATATATATATATATATATATATATATATATATATATATATATATATATATATATATATATATATATATATATATATATATATATATATATATATATATATATATATATATATATATATATATATATATATATATATATATATATATATATATATATATATATATATATATATATATATATATATATATATATATATATATATATATATATATATATATATATATATATATATATATATATATATATATATATATATATATATATATATATATATATATATATATATATATATATTATATATATATATATATATACAAAATATATATATATATATATATATATATATATATATATATAAGGCTATCACACCGACACACTATACACAATGTGGACTCGTCACAAGCTTCTTCTAGGGAGATGTGTGATTGTACCATACAATATGGAATAAAAAAGGAAAGGCTCCAAAGGACCTCGGTAACTCCGAACGAAGGGAAGCTTACCAATCGCCGATGTCGAACTCATCGGTCAGTCTATCAATCTCTCGATCCGCACTGCGCAGCATGAGTGCGCGCCCCGACAAAAGGGATGTTAGCATGAAATAATGTACTAAATACGTAAGGCAGCGATAACGAAACTGAACAGAAACAATACAATTCGGAGGCCAAAGAATGCCCTAAATATCTCACCTGACCTGTCTCATATGAAATGCAAAATAATACTATTATATATATATATATATATATATATATATATATATATATATATATATATATATATCTCACCGACCAAGTTTCCGGGCAATCAAAAAATCTCCCGTCCAAGTAGCCGTGCAATATGTCGCACCGACCCGTCGGCCGTGCAATCGTCTCACTGTCCCATAGGCCAGGCATATCTGTCTCACTGACCCGTTGGCCTGGAAAAATAAAAATGTATATGTATATCATGCAGTAATTATTCATATGCTGAGAACACTGATATTGAAGCATGCCTCTTCTGTCTTTCTATAAACTCAAGGATATAGAAAGGGGATGTGGCCCCTCGAAGGAATAACATAACACTCGGAGACTAGACAACAGTATGATAAGCTCTACTTGGACAAGTCTTGAATCATAAGGTCTATCACGCTCTTACCATATATGGAAACATGCCAAGAAAAGAAGGAACAACCTTAACATACCTGATTAATTTCCTATGAATTAACGTTTATTCTCTCAAACTTGTAAGTCTACATTCAAGACAAATTATACATCCGTTAGACTTATCGTCATATGCCTATCTCAAGTCTTTACACCAAACTTCTTTAGAATCTACCAAAATTTGGGCAGCATCTCCCCTATTTATATCCCTAGCCCGAAATCATAACTTCAACAACCAACGCAACAACCACAACAACAACACCAATAACATCATCCTCAATACCAAATATTCCATAAAACATCCCATACGATGTTTATCTAATTTTTCAATCAACAAATTCGTTATACGACTATTTAATAACTTTATCTCCACAATTAAACCTAAAGCAGTACTAGTAAAGAAAGATTCATAACTTACTCCCGCTAAAACCGCGATACCTTCAATATTCCTCTTGAATTCTAACAAAAATTTACCATAATACGATATTATAATCGCAACTACACGCTGTCGGAACCTGAATCCGGAGTTTATACTGAATTCGGGCTAAAATTTGTTGTTGGGAAGTTGTGGGAAGTTTCCAGGATATTTGGGATTTTTCTGGGTGTTTGGATGAAGAAAGGGGGGTAAGCCCCCTTATATAGAATTCCAGAATCTACCCAAACAGACTTAAAAATTACTCAGTGCATTCGCTCCACCTAGGGGCGCATTCGCACTGAGTCATCCCCTGGCTCCTCTACGCGTTTGTGCCACTCTTAGGTGCGTTCGCGCAGAGTTAATCCCTGCTCTGGCAGCCTGTCTTAAAATGATCATAACGCTTTATCCCGATGTCCGATCGATGCACAGTTTGTTGCGTTGAAAACTAGACTTCATGAACTTCAATTTAGGCTTTTGCTTTACCTCGAACCTCCTCATATACTAAAAGATATTCCTTCTCCAGTTTAGGACAAAATTGTCCCTTATCTTTTCTCCAAAGTTCCAACAACTTAATTTCCTTGGTTCACTTGCCCTCCAAAGCTTTCCTAGCTTATTATATGAACTTAAACACTCATAATCATAAGGTAGGCGTATATAATCTCATATATCCTAGAAGGTACTCCAGCATCCATGATTACGCAGCTAACACCTAATGAATCTTAACGTACTAAACTACGAGGTGTAACATGTGCGCTATATATGTATATGTATATGATATAATGACACACCCCAAGCTATAATTGATTGGTATGGCACTAGAGTGCACTATATATATATATATATATATATATATATATATATATATATATATATATATATATATATATATATATATTACACACCATTGATCGTTGGGTATGTTTCACACCGAGTCCTATTATGGCCGGGTACTTTTCACACCGAGTCCTGTTAAGGCCGGGTATGTTATGATGATGATGTTACTTTTACTTATGTGTATATATGTATATTCATGATTTTAAACTACAGTATGCATTGCATATGGTTCTTCTGCTACTACGTTTCTTTGTTAGTTGTTGTACTCCTGCCTTACATACTCCGCACATTCATCCGTAATGACTTCCCATTACACAGAGCGCTGCATTTCATGCTGCAGGTCCTGACAGGTAGTTGGAGGACTATCTGATTAGGCTTGCATATAGTTTGGTATGCTACGATATAATGCTTTATCTATATCTTTTGGCTATGGCAAGGCCCTTTTCCGACCGCTATGCTATATTTATACTTACCCTTAGAGGGTCATAGACAGGTGTTATATGTATAGATGTTATATGCGGCCGTCAGACTTAGTTTTGTACTGGTATTGTTGTTGTGGCCTTGTCGGCCGTGTGATCTTTTGTATACATTAGTAGCGGCCAAGTCAGCTTGTGTGTATATACATAAATTATTGTGTTGGGCCTTTTCTGCATACAGGTGATCCTTTTATATTACACATATGTCATATGGTTCATCGTAGTTGTTATGAGTTGAGTATGTTGAATGTATGCCAGGCGGCACTCGGCCGGTAAATCTGGGTGCCCGTCATGCCCCTCGGTTTGGGATGTGACCAAGGCTCAATGTAGCGAGGGCTAGGCTTACCCTTCTTACCAAACCTAATAACGCCTTTCATAGGGGATACCTTTAAGAATACCCAATCGTTAACCTGAAACTCTAAATCTCATCGGCGATTATCTGCATAAGACTTCTGGCAACTCTGAGCTCCAGTAATCGATCCTGAATAAGTTTAACATTCTCCACCGCTTGCTGGATCAAATATGGCCCTACTAACTTTGTTTCCCCTACATCGAACCATCCGATAGGTGACCTATACTTCCGCCCATATAAAGCCTTATACTGGCCATCTCGATACTAGAATGGTAACTATTATTATATGCAAACTTAATAAGCGGCAAATGATCATCCCAGCTACCCATGAAATCTATCACACATGCCCGTCGCATATCCTCGAGTGTCTGGATGGTACGCTCAGCCTGACCGTCTGTCTGGGGGTGAAATGCGGTGCTAAGACTCACCTGAGTCCCTAATCCTTTCTGAAAGGACCTCCAGAAGTTAGCTATAAATTGCGCACCCCTGTAGGAAATAATTGATACCGGAACATCATGGAGTTGTAATATCTCCTTAATATAAAGCTTCGCATAATCCTCGGCTGAGTAAGTAGTCCTGACAGTCAGAAAATGAGCTGATTTTGTAAGTCTATCAATAATTACCTATATGGAATCAAACTTACGTTGTGTAGGGGGCAAGCCTATAATGAAATCTATATTGATTATTTCCCACTTCCAAGTCGGAATCTCTATAGCCTGCAATAATTCGTCGGGCTTTTGATGCTCAATTTTCATCTCATTGACAGTTAGGACGTTGCACTACAAGAAAAAGGCTCTTCAGAGACCAATATTTAAGGACAAGTCATGAATCTAGTCCCTAAAAGTATACTTATAGAGACGAGTTTTTCTTCAGGTCATAATTCTTAAACTTTATTGCGAAGGGACTGAATCTTGTCACAAAAATAATAAATATTTGGCCCTTATTTCTCCAAGTTGAGTAACCCTACACAATTTTTCCTCAATAAAATGAAAGAAATGAAGAAATAAATATACTCTGGATTAAATCTCTCTCTCAAAATTACCTGTCTATTCCTTAAATCCCTAATAACTATAGGCACACCACTATCCCAGATTCATCTATAGGTCCCCACTAAGAAACCCTAAACCTTTATCATCTACAACAACAACAATGAAGAACTTTCGTTGTGCCTCTCTCTATATTCGGAGCTTCCGTTCTACACTCTGTAAAACTTACCCTTTCTAATTGCTTAGACTTTTTTGTCTGTGTGGTTCCTCTATAAATATTCTAAAAATATTTTCTGAAATCAAATGTGATGTTAGCTGGTTCTGATTTTGGATGTGATTGGATTTCAAAGTCTAACGCTATGGCCTTTGGTAAGTAGCTCAGGGCTTTTTTCATATCGTAATTTTTCTGGTTTTAAGAATAGATCTGAGACTTTGATTTTTTGGTTAATAGATGAATTGTGTTGGTTATTGGTGTAATATTCTATATTTTTTGCTGGTTTCCTAGTAGTGGTAGACCAAAATTGTAACAATGCTTTGTGAACTGAACAGCTATTGCTTATTCTACCCAAATTTTTTTGGTTCCTCTATGACAATGGTTGGTAACCTTTTTGGAGTTCTTTTGAGGCAGATAACCCTTTTTGAAATCTCTATTTGCTTCAATGATTTTATGGGAACTTGATGGACACTTAAAGATTTGCAAGGCAAATCTAGTTTGTTACGAGAGGGTCGTGGATAAGTTGGCGGACAATGAGGAGGCCGAGCAGTTTTTTGTGGCGTTCATGGAGTTTGAGGAGAAGTGTAAGGAGACAGAGAGGGCTAGGTGCATATATAAGTTTGTGTTCGATCACAGAGTGAAACGGCGAGCCAAGGATTTGTACAGGAAGTTTGTGGCGTTAGAAAAGCAGTATGGTGATAAGGAAGGTATTGAGGATGCTATAGTTGGAAAAAGTTTGTTTCAATATGAGGATGAAGTAAGAAAAAATCCACGTAACTATTATATGTGGTTTGAATATATTTGGCTGGAAGAGAGCGTTGGAAATAAAGAGAGGATTAGAGAGGTTTATGTGAGAGCCATTGCTAATGTTCCTCCTGCTGAAGAGAAGCAGTATTGGCAGCGATACATTTTCTTGTGGTAAATTTGACAACCTTTACTTCAAATGTGATATTTGAATTCTGTTTCGGATACCTTATTTTGTTTATTGGATGACTTTTCTCTTTTTAGCATTAATTATGCATTATATGAAGAGCTTGATGCACAAGACATAGAAAGGACCAGAGATGTCTACCGGTAAGACATCATTGTCTCGATTGAAATATCACTATGTAGTTCATTTAATTGATGAACCGTATTATTTATCATGCTTTATGTTTAATACTGTGGAGTGCCAAGTGTTGTGATATTAGGTCCTTTGGTAATGGAAAACCTAATCTAGCTTTACCAACAGTGCTTTCTTTTGTATGTATCTTATCTCTTTGTTAATTAGAAGGGCTAAAGGGGTTGTATGGCTTGTGTCAAAATTATTCCAATATTCCCCTATTAATTGCATGGTTTAGGTACTTATCAAAATATTTTGCCTGGTTTAGGTAATTATGAGATAAGAGTTGGAGTGCTGAGTCAAACTATTAGAGCCAAGACTCCACCTTATAAACATAATGAGTCGGTTCCTCAACTGGTCATTGAACTTGTAGAAATAACCCACTAAAGTAACTTTTGAATTTTTTCTGACAACAAGGTCATCAAACTATGCTCATGTTTCCAATAAGGTAAAAACGAACAGAAAGTTAAATATTTTAACGATTGTTTGCATCCTCATCTTTTTATGATCCATTTGGTGAGTCAGTTTTCCCATCTGGTTTTGCCCCAATATTTACAACATTGAATGGTAACATATCAACTATGAACTCAGAGAAAAAGATGGAGAGAAGTGAAATTATAAGAATAGAAGAAATGGAGTTCTCCATTTTCATGTTTCTTGATGAGATATGAAATGATTAATTAAAGGCTAAAAAAGAGAAGATTAGAGTTGAGGTGATGAATGTGGTTGAGCTGTTTCTGAGTTGAGATATATTTAAAATTGAGCTCTACAACTTCTTATTATTCAATTTTATACATCATATATGAGTGATCTTTTATGAAATACATGTGGAATAAAAAGCAAGAAACTATTTTTGTAGAGTAACTTACTTTCAAGAATGAACATTTGAGATAGTAGAGAAGCATGGGCATATCTTGGTCACATGTTAAAGACTTTAGCCACACACGGAAAAAAAAAATAGATCAAATCAATTAGTACTAACTAAGTAAAAGTTTTTGCAAGAAGCTGAAGGAAGCACTTCAAGCTTATATGGATTTGAAGTCTTTTTGACATAAAATATATCATAGACCTGAACTGTTTTTCTTTTTCTATTCATTAAACATAAAAATACTAAAAACAAAGGATTTTTTAGATGAGAGAAACCAAAAGTTGGTTATCAAAGAATAAACAAGAACTTCTTCAAGAAAGAGAGAAGAAAAAAAGTTCCATATCACATAAAACGGTTCTGTAACATTTATTCAGTTAATTGATGGGTCAAATGAAAATGGATCCTAAAAAGTTGAGGATGTAAACTTTGGTAAAATATTTAACTTTCTGTTTGTTTTTACCTTATTGGAAACATGGTCATAGTGTTATGATCTTATTGTCAAAAAAATTCAAAAATTACTGTATTATGTTATTTCTACAAGTTCAATGACCATTTGAGGACTTGGCTCAAATATAACTTATCAGTATGAATTTTGTTCCATTTATTTGTCTTATGTCCACATTGTATTTTCATGATCAATTTTGAAGCAATTACATTCACGCTTTCACAGATGAATTGTGCTTTGGGATAATTTCCTTCAAGAATATGACAGCTGCAGAGCTGATAGAGAAACAAATGGCCGCTTAAATCATCTTGGTGAAGAATGAAACAACAGCTTCTCCAGTTAATACATACAAATAGTTATGACTAGGTTCTTGTTTCGTATTTTGACTTGTTTCGGGATTTGAGCAGCTTAGCATAGATCTTTTTTTTTTTTTTTTTTTTTAATAAATTTATGGGTAGATGCTAGTTATGCAAGGTCACAAGGTAAGCTAGATTAATAGCTATTGATGGGTATGCCAGTTCGCAAGGTAGCTATGCAAGGTCGCAAGGTAGTTGGTTTAATTTCTTTCTTTGAAACCAATGTTTTGACTATCCTTAATTTTTTTGTTTGACCACTATTTGTATGATAAATAAGGCATATTGATTTCTGTTGATAAGGATTTAGCGAGGAAGTTGAAAGTATCAGCATGAAAGGGTCTTATCTCTTCAAATATGACATATGGCAGCTTTTTGTGCATTATTCCAAAGCATTGAATCTCATCTCTTAAGTACATATTTGTCCACAAAGTTTGTTCTTTTCTCTCATTTTGGTGTTAAAGGGGCAGCAAAAGGCATGTTGAAAATTTAGGAAAGAGCCCTTGTATTTTTCAATTTCCAAAAGGTATCACCTAAGCCTCTCACTATTTGTTGCCTCCCTGTATTCTCATGTAGAATGATCATACACTGCAATAATTGGTGGAAGATGCAAATGAATATCTTATATGGAGAACATGTCTAGTCACCTCCTTTTTTCAATTCATTGAAACTATAATTCATTAACTACTTTGTGCAAGCCTTACTTATGTTTCTGCTCGTCACCGACTCATGAGAGATGCATGATGAAGTATTACATGTTAAATTAATACGAAAAGTGCATATTTACTGCTTTTTATAGCTTTGGTTCTCTTTTACCATTTTCCTAGTCAATTGTATTAGCAAGATGGTCAATCACATTATGAATGACTATAAATCAACTATATTTAGCTTTCCTGAAGTTCTAAGCATTGTAGGTATTTTGGTAACTATTAAAGATTGTATGCAATATCAAGGCTGATTGGAGATTTGAAGACTTACTCATAGTAGATATTGTGTTTGAGATGGATATTTCAATAAAATCACTACAGGTTTGCAACTTAATTTGCCTTATTGGAAAGAACTAATAGTGTACTTCTTACTGGGGGTGGTATTGGTAAGGCATTTATTTTCTGTTGCCTTTTTTTTTTTTTTCCTCAAGCATGGTCATTTCCTAGTTATCCTTGAGTTATTTGTAGCTAGCTTCAGAACATGCTTAGTTGATACAACAATGTAGTTTCACAATTATTTAACCAAATTTTATAGTTATTTTTAGTATATATTTGCTAAGGTGTTGGGGAATGCAAAAGATATAACTCTATTAAGACTATGATTTATAGATTCACGATTATGATTATTTAGATATTTCAGCTTTTGAATGACCAAAAGTTATTCTGGATTGAAGTTTCTTAAATTGCTTGGGGAATCACTTCTTAAGTCATTAATGTGTGTAGCCAGGTTATATGGATTTGTGGTTGGTTAGAAGACTGATAGTACTCTCTTCATTCTTAGAGCTAAAGGATTAATGAAAAAAATTAGTTTCAGGTATGTTAAATTCTTTTGTGATGTTAAAATAATCATTGTCCCCGTCAAATGATAGATTTATATATGTACCCTGACGTACCTGGTAGCTTCTGTTTCACAATTTATTAAGGTTTATTGATATTCTAGTTTGTTTGACTAAAGTGCAAAGATATATTAGACAAGTCAAGTATAGCTGCAGTTATAATAGATTGGGATGCTTGGTTAATTTGAATTCGTTTCTATTCTTTACAGGTTTTGGAAGCTGAAGTTACAAGTCAATATGAAGGTTTTGAAGGCATACAAGTGGACTGTCATTTTGCTATGAATATTATACTAGACTTATACCATAGTCTAGGGATAGATTTTTTTGCTTAGGGGTTGAGTAAAAATTGTGACAAATCATTTTTTATAATTGATTACTCTTTTTTATGTATAAAAGTAGGATTATCTTTATATCCTCTTTTTGTATTCAGATTTTTTAGTTGCAGGTATAATATACGCTGCAGATTAATTATTGATAAAGAGAAACTAGAATTCTGATTGCTAAAAGCTATTGTTTTCAGCTATAGAACTCCCAAATAGGTACCAGTAAAGTTGTTCTAAAAGGTATTAAGGACCAAGTTATGGCCCGCCAATAAGAGCTACAACGAACAGATGTTAAACAATTGCGACCACAAATATGGTCTCCAACAATATATTAGGGACCAGATTAATTCTAGTACTAAAATAACTTTAACGACCAGTGAAAATATCTCGTCGCTAAAAAGTTTTAGCGGCGGAGGCTATTACGACCAGTGGCGACCAACTATTTCTGGTCGCTATTGACCTTTAGAGACCAGTTTTGGACTTTTAGGGACCAGTTTTCGCTTCGTTAAAGGCAATTTTTCTTGTAGTGATATATGGTCGGGAAGTTTACTATATGTATAGATGTATATATGATTTTTAAAGAGAGCATGCATATTCTACACCGCAGAGGTATCTTCAATTATACAGATGCATTCAGATAGTCAGTTGGCTTATGCGTTTCAGATTCCTTTTATGATTCTTATGTATATGTTACTCTTATGGCTTACATATTCAGTACATTATCCGTACTGACTCCCCTATTGCTTAGGGGGCTGCGTTCATGCCTCCAGGTACAGATAGACAGACATGCGATCCTGTTCAATAGGACTCCCGTCCAGCGGTGGTTAGTGCGTTTCACTTGATCTGGAGTTGCGGATTATTTTGGTATGCCATTCTTTTGAGATGTGTATGTATATGGGTATAACGGGGCCCTCTCCCGTCCTTTATATAGCTTTTATTCCATTAGAGGTCTATAGACAGTTATGTGTAGATGACTTGTAAGGTAGCTTTGTCGGCTCCCATTCTTTTATGTACAGTCCATGTAGCAGCCTAGTTGGCTCACTTTGTTATCTTCAGTATATATATACATATGCACAGTTCCTGATATTATTCTTTCACGAGCCAGTTTAATCCAGATTGAGTTGCTTGTGGGCACGTATTATGTAGTGTTGTCCAGACAAGAGTATAGGGGTGTTTGGTCACTAATGATCAGGCACTCGTCACTGCTCATCTGGTTGGGTCGTGACAGAAGTGGTATCAGAGCAGTTCCATCCTAAGGTTGTCTATAGATCGTGTCTACTAGAATCTTATTTATGGGTGTGTCGTGCACCACACTTATAAACAGGAGGCTACAGGACATGTAGGAAATTGCTATTCTTTCTCTCTTAGATCGTGCGATAGAGCCGTGTGTTAAGAGTTCGCTTCCTAATAGTTTCTTCTTATTTCAGCGATGTCCCTCAAGAATGCTATAGCCACCCAGGAGGGCAAGGGAGTGGCTGGTGAGGCTACAGCCATACTCAGCGGGCTACCAGGGCTCGGGGCGAGTCCCGGAGTGAGAACCCATCCCAGACTTCGCACACACCGCCTCCAGCACCTGCTCCAGTGCCCCTAGTCTCTCAACTAGATGCACCGGGCCATGATATGAGGGATGCTATACAACTATTGACCAGATTGGTAGCCGCTCAGGTGCAGCGTCAGCGAGGGTTAAGACTTTCCTCGGGTTAGATCCTCTAGAGTTTTCTATGTCGAAGCAAAATATGGATCCTCAGGACTTTATTGATAGTATACAGTGGACTTTGAGGGTTATGCACGCCGATGAGGTTGAGTCAGTAGATCTGGCATCTTATAGGCTCCGTGATGTTACAGTACAGTGGTATCAGGCATGAGAGCTGTCTAGGGGAGAGAATGCTCCTCCAGCCGTTTGGCGAGAGTTTTCAGATGCTTTTATTCATCATTATTTACCACCAGAAGTTCGACGGGCCCGAGCAGATAGGTTCTTGCGTATTGAGTAAGGCAGTATGAGTGTTCAGGAGTATTGTGTACAATTCGATTTTTTGGCTAGATATGCTCCAGCCATGGTGGCTGAGATGAAGGACAAAGTTCATTGCTTTGTGGCCGGTCTAGGGCCACATTTGATAGATAAGTGTACGACAGCTGCATTACAGCCGGGCATGGATAGTTCCCGCATACTGGCATATGCACAGAATTTAGAGGATCATAAGAGCCAGCGGAGGACAGAATGCGAGCATGACCGGGGCCATGGTAAGAGGGCCAGATCCTTAGATATTGTTGGTGAGTTCAGGGGAGGACAAAGACAGCAGCATTCCCGATATTCATTTCATTCAGCAGGGAGTGCACTTTAGCGGTTTTCAGGCCCTAGATTTGATCGATCTTCTTACTTAGGAGTGGGCCAGAGTTCGAGAGCATCAGGTTCTCAGTGTAGACTGGCATCAAGCCAGATAAGACCACAGGTACCGCTGTGTACCCAATGTGGTAGATTACATTCGGGACAGTGTCGATTTGGATCCGATGGTTGTTATGCTTGTGTTCGGCCAGGTCATGTGATGAGGGAGTGTCCATCGAGGGGTGGTATAGGAGTTGTTCAGTCCAGCGGGTCCGTAGCTAGTTCTTTTTTGTCAATACGCCCTTCAAGGGAAGTTTATCAGGCATCAGTAGGACATGGTAGAGGAAGGAGTGGAGCATCTAGCTCGAGTGGGCCTCGATCGTGTTTATGCATTATCCCGTGGTGTGATCGCGAGTCATCTCCTGATGTGGTTATAGGTATATTATCAGTTGCTTCCCATTACGTATACGCACTGATTGATCCAGGTTCGACTTTATCATATGTTACTCCTTTTGCTGCTGGTAAGTTTGGGATAGATCCTGAATCGATTAAATCGTTTGAGGTGTCTACGCCAGTTGGTGATCCAATTATAACTAGGCGAGTATATAGAGGCTGTGTAGTGGTAGTTTGTAACCACCATACCCTAGCAGATTTGATTGAGTTACACATGATTTATTTTGATGTTATTATGTGCATGGATTGGTTGGCCTCTTGTTATGTTAATGTTGATTGCAGAACAAAGATTGTTCGATTCTAGTTTCCCGACGAGCCAGTCCTAGAGTGGAAAGGTAATCTTTGCATCGGCGAGGGGTAGGTTTATTTCCTACCTTAAGGAGGGAAGGACGATCAGAAAAGGGTATATTTATCACCTAGTTTAGGTTCATGATGTCCAAGCAGAATCACCGACCCTTCAGTCTATCCCTATAGTCAATGAGTTCCCAGAGGTATTTCCAGATGAGCTTCGAGGCATTCCACCGGAATGAGAGATTGATTTTACTATTGATCTATTTGCAGATACTCAGCCAATATCTATCCCTCCTTATAGAATGGCACCTGCGGAGTTGAAGGAACTAAAAGAGAAATTACGAGATTTACTCGAAAAAGGCTTTATTAGGCCCAGAACATCGACGTAGGGAGCATCGGTATTATTTGTAAGAAAGAAGGATGGCTCTTTACAAATGTGTATTGATTATCAGCAATTGAATAAAGTGATTGTAAAGAATAAGTATCCGCTCCCAAGGATCGATGATTTATTCGACCAGTTGCAAGGTGCCAAATATTTCTCGAAGATAGATTTGAGGTCGGGATATCATCAGGTTAGGGTGAAGGAGGAAGATATTCCAAAGACAGCATTCAGGACTAGATATGGGCACTACGAATTTCGTGTCATGTCATTCAGGCTAACTAACACTCCAGCTGTATTCATGAATAGTGTATTTAGACCCTTCCTAGATCTGTTCGTGATTGTATTTATAGATAACATTCTGGTTTATTCACCATCAGAGGCTGAGCATGCAGATCATCTATGTGCAGTTCTTGGAGTTCTACGAGATAGAGAATTATACGCGAAGTTTTCCAAGTACAAGTTCTGGTTGAACTCTGTGGCTTTTCTTAGTCACATTATTTCATATTAAGGCATTAAAGTGGATACTCAAAAGATTGAAGCTATGAAAAATTGGCCAAGGCCCACGACACCAACGGAGATGCGTAGTTTCTTGGGCCTAGCAGGATATTATAGAAGGTTTGTGGAAGGATTTTCTTCTCTTTCAGCCCCATTGACCAAGCTGACCCAGAAATCAGCTAAGTTCCAGTGGACATATGCATGTGAGCGGATTTTTCAGATATTGAAGGACAAGTTGACCTCAACACCTGTATTAACTCTTCCAGAAGGAACATATGGTTATGTTATGTATTATGATTCCTCGGGTATTGGTTTGGGTTGTGTATTAATGCAGCACGGTAAGGTTGTTGCTTATGCCTTCAGACAGCTGAAGAAGCATGAGAAGAAATATCCTACTCATGATCTTGAGTTAGTAGCGGTGATCCATGCCTTGAAAATATGGAGGCACTACCTATACAATGTTCATGTTGATATTTATACTGATCATAAGAGCCTCCAGTATATCTTTAAGCCGAAGGATTTGAATTTACGTCAAAGGCGATGGCTAGAGCTGCTGAAAGATTATGATATTAATATTCTGTACCATCCTGGGAAGGCTAATATAGTGGCTGATGCTCTTAGTCGCAAATCCATGGGTAGTTTGTCACATATGCAGCCGGAGAAAAGGGATATAGCCCGTGAAGTTTGCCAACTAGCCAGCCTTGGAGTTCAGCTGTTAGATTCAGGTAATGCAGGAATTATGATCCAGGATACAGCGATGTCGTCTTTTGTAGTGGAGATGAAGGAACGTCAATACGAAGATCCTGTTCTAGTCCATTACCGAGATATGGCACCTCAGAAAGAAAAGCCACCCTTTGTAATTACAGGGGATGGAGTACTCAGGTATCGAGGTATATTATGTGTTCCTAATGTTGCAGGACTTCGTCAGCAGGCTATGGGAGAAGCTCATTATTCTCGGTATTCCATTCACCCGGGCACAACAAAGATGTATCATGATCTCAAGGAAATTTATTGGTGGGATGGAATGAAAAGAGACATAGCAGAATTTGTCACTCAATGTCCGAACTATCAACAAGTCAAGATAGAGTACCAGAAACCTGGAGGTATATGACAGGCTATGGAGATTCCAACATGGAAATGGGAGGCAATTAATATGGATTTCATTTCAAGGTTGCCCCGCACTCCGCAGAAGTATGATTCAATATGGGTCATAGTTGATAGGCTTACAAAGTTAGCCCACTTTCTGCCTGTCAGAACTACTTATCAGCCGAAGATTATGTGAAGCTCTATCTGAAAGAGATTGTACGACTTCATGGGTTCCTACAGCCATTATTTCATATAGAGGAGCAGTTCATAGCTAACTTCTAGAGATCTTTTCAGAATGGATTGGGGACTCAGGTAAGTCTTAGTACTGCATTTAATCCACAGACAAATGGACAGGCGGAACGTACTATACAGACACTTGAGGGCACGCTAAGAGCTTGCGTGATTAACTTCTGAGGTAGTTAGGATGATCATTTACATATAATAACAGTTGCCATTCCAGCATTCGGATGGCTCCTTATGAGGCATTATATGGGCGGAGATGTAGGTCACCTATAGGATAGTTCGATGTTGGATAAAATCAGTTAGCAGGCCCAGATTTAATACAGCAAGCAGTTAACAAAGTGAGAAAACCCCTGTGGCTATATTGGATAGAAAAATTCGTCGATTGTGGACCAAGGATGTGGCTTCCATTAAAGTTCTATGGAGAAATAATAATGTTGAAGAAATGACTTGGGAAGCAGAAGAAGAAATGAAGGCCAAGTACCCGTAGTTGTTTTCGTCATCTCAGGAGGCTCAGTCTGAGGCATCACGTTCCCCAGGTATTGATTTCATTTATAGTTATTGTGATTAGTCGTGTGAGGTCATGGTATTATATGTTTGTCCCTATGTGGCATTATTTTGGGTTGCTGTGTACAGGATGGATTGGCATATTTACAGGAGAGACTCTGCCAAAAATTTTATAGCCCATAACTTGCAAGAACATTCGAGGACGAATGTTTCTTGGGGGGGGGGGGGAGGATGTTACACCTCCCATTTTCGTCGTAAGAAAGTCCTTGGCTTATTGATGGTATACCCGTAGCATGCATGTGTTCCTTGCAATTTACAGGATTAGGAGTTAAATGAATCGAATCGATGCGAAATGGAATGACTCAGAAAAACCTCCAGAAACCAGTCATTGTTGACGGGCCATCGAACAGCACCGTTAACAGTGGCGCAGCCTCTGAATCTGCATGCGCAAGTCGACAGACCGTCGACACGACGACGAGTCGTCGACCCACCGTCGACCTGCATCACTAGAACCTTCTAGTTCCATCTATATATATTTGACCCTTACGTTTTATTTCATTAGTTACCACTTCGAAAATTAGAGAAAGCCCTAGAATATTCCTCTCAATATTTTCCATCATCATAGTGGAGATTTGGTAAGATCTGAACCCCGTAAGCCCGAGCTAGTGAAGCAAAAAGGTTGTTCCTAGGGTTTCTTTGAAGTTGATGAGCTTGGGAATTGGAGTTAGAGTTTGATTCTTGGTATCCTATTTCCTTCAAGGTATGTATATGACTCTTATCTTTGTGTTTGAGTTATTATCAAGAATTTTAGTGGTTTTAAGCAAAGCGAATTATAGTTATGAGAGTCGTAAGTTCAATAACAGTAGAGTTGGACTTGAGGGCTATGTTGGAGGGATGATTTGGAGTAGAATTGATTATATTTTGATATGTAAGTATTTATATGGTTATTGTTAGTATTATTGTTGATATTTAAGTTAAATTGGAATTAAGGAATTAGTGAATTATGAAGGAGATGTTGTCCAAACTTCGTTAAGTCCCTTTTTCACTTGAATTGGATAGGAAGTGTTATGAAGGGACTAATTGTGGTCTATGTTGTCTTGATTGTAGACTTACGAGTTCAAGAAGTAGACGTTGGACGATTAGATACACTTCAAGATATGTTAAGGCTATCCCCTTTTATTATTTTGGCATGATCCTTATTATCTGAACGAACAAAGTAAGCGAGCGAGTTCCAATGACTCTACTTTTAGATGATAAAGGATTCATCACATCCTTGAATTCCTATGTTCCATGTTTAAGGTGCCCAGAGATCTTATGTTACCCAGAGTAGTCCTGAGTATATCTTTCATGAGTCTTTCATGCACTATATATATATATATATATATATATATATATATATATATATATATATATATATATATATATATATATATATATATATATATATATATATATATATATATATATATATATATATATATATATATATATATATATGTATGTATATATATATATATATATATATATGTATATATATATATATATATATATATATATGTATATATATATATATATATATATATATATATATATATATATATATATATATATATATATATATATATATGTATATATATATATATATATATATATATATATGTATGTATGTATATATATATATATATATATATATGTATATATATATATATATATATATGTATAGCTATTTTCTCACACCGTGCCTACATGGCCGGGCAGTATGACACCGCACCTATGTGGTCAGGCAGACACACCACTGCAGTGGGCAGCTTGTGATACCGTTCTGGAAGCGGGATGCACACTGTGCCTATATTATCGGGCAGTATACCATTCACACCTGTAACACCTCGTAAACTTGAAGTAGGTGTGAATGTATAAAAATCTAGTGTTAAGATGATATTTTATCTATATGAATCCATTCTTTATGAATTCGGGTGGAAGATAGTTGTTTTGAAGTCAAACCAACTAGTGAAGTTCTTAAGGGCTCTTAATCTAGCCTAAGTTTTGGGAGGTCTGTCTTCTTTACGATTTTCATGAAAATGTGTTGAGAATTTGGAAACATTTTCTCGATGAAAGTTGTAGATCTTTGAAATAGCTTTCCAACGGTAGATTGCCCAGCCCAAGAAAAGTTATGTACAAAATGTTATGCCCGTTTACTAAAGCCTGTCTTCGATAGAAATTTGGCCTGTGTTACGGTAAGACGCTACGGACCGTAACACGATACCATAATGCCTTAAAAATCACCAGAACTCTCTGAAAATTTCCATTAAAGGACGGTCCAAAGGACGATCCGTAACACGAAGGACGGCCCGTCCTTTGGCCCGTTTTCACCAGAAAAATATAAATAAGGCACTTGTTTTGTTTATTCCTCCACTTTCTGAAAAAACCCTAAGAACGAAAATCATTCCTCCAAGCTTCCAAATCAAAGGTAATAACATCTTTAATATTATTAATCCATTCTAGCATCAAACCCATGATTCTTAGCATGATTCTTGTGACCAAAACCTAGGGTTTGCAACATAATTCTTTCCAAAGTGACTCAAGCTAGGGTTTGGGTGTTCTTCATTAGAAAAGTGAATTGTTAAACTTTGTTTAACGTGTTAAGATATGTCTCTCTTTTGAAAACTTATTTTGAATGAAAATCACTTCTTGATACTATTGTTGGAAGTATAAATTTCATTCAAGATTCTTTAATGAATGAAAAGAAAAGTAATCTTTTCATGTTTCTTGATTTCTAATTCATGTCTAAATGGTGGTTAATGTGTGTGAGGGGACAAACCCACATTAAACCTAGATTGTAACAAACCCTATATATGTATGTGATATTATGAATGCTTTCCTCTATAAGAGATGCTTAATAATGATGGTTAAGGGTTGGTAATGATATTCTCATTGATGAAATTAGGACATGGAAATCTTTCATAAAGAAGTTATACATTTTCAAAACATTGATTGGAATGACTTATTCTTTCAATATGGCATAATGAATACTCGGGAGGAAGGGTAGCCACTATGGATCCTAGTGTGATAATGCCTGGCCATTCGGGAGGAAGAGTGGTCACTTCTGGGTTCACTACCTGGGGTGTGATTATGCCTAGCTATTCGGGAGGAAGGATAGCCACCGTTGAATTTCATATTCCAGTGTGATGCGCTACTATGATTAGGGACCTCAAAGGTCATCCCTTCGTTATGATTGATTTTTTTGGGCCTGTATTGGCAAGTGTGATATTCCTATCTTTAATGGAACTGTTGTTAATAATCATTATCAACTTAAATGGAATATTTGAAGGTTGGAACTTGACAAAGACTTTATAACCTGTTTTGATAATTGTCTTTCATTGAGATAAATAAGCTGAATAAATGTTTCCTTATTGTGTCACACTATCTTCAGAACTGATTTCTTTATATGCTATTACACTTATTTTTATATCACTTGTTGTCCCCGAGGCATTCACTGAGTACAAAGTACTCAGGCATACCATTGTTGTTTTTTATGGTATGTTAGGTAACGAAGAAGAGCAGGTTCGTGACATTCAGAACATTTAGGAGAACTTGCTGGTGCTGCTGATTTGGTGAGCCCACATGCTTGTTCGTGGGACACCCCATTTGTTGATTTCATTTATTTATATTAGTTTCCGGTCTGCGTCCTGATGAGTTAGGCATTTATTCCTTATTCTTAGAAGCTCCTTAGTATACATTTGAATGTGGGTAGAAGAAGAGTTGTTGTTTAACTCTTTCGGGCACACTATCATGTGTTGGTTGAATTATTTAAATTATAAAGACTTCCGCTGATTTTATTCTTACATCATGACTTGTTTAAATTTATTTTATAAACAGTTGGAGGTGATTATTGAACCTGGCGGGTTCAAGTGTCATTGTGCATCTTTTAAGTTCTTCCGATGTTGTTCATGATGTCGGATGCCGGTCACGTCTAGGGTGGGTTTTGGGGCGTGACAACACCGTACCTATATGGTCGGACAGTTTACTCTATGTATTGATGTATGTATGATTTTTAAAGAGAGCATGCATATTCCACTCCGCCGAGGTATCTTCAGTTATACAGATGCATTCAGATAGTCTGTTGGCTTATGAGTTTCATATTCCTTTTATGATTCTTATGTATATGTTACTCGTATGCCTTACATACTCAGTACATTGTCCGTACTAACTCCTTTATTGCTTGGAGGGCTGCGTGCATGCCCGCAGGTACGGATAGACAGACAGCCGGTCTAGCTCAGTAGGATTCCCATCCAACGGTGGTTAGTGCGCTCCACTTGATCTGGAGTTGCGGATTGTTTTGGTTTGCCATTCTTTTGAGATGTGTATGTGTATGGGTATAACGGGGCCCTATCCTATCCTTTATACAACTTGTATTCCATTAGAGGTCTATAGACAGTTATATGTAGATGACTTGTGAGGTAGCCTTGTCGGCTCCCATTCTTTTGTGTACAGTCCATGTAGCAGCCTAGTTGGCTCGCTTTGTTATCTTTAGTATATATATACATATGCACAGTTCCTGATGTTATTCTTTCATGAGTCGGTTTAATCCATATTGAGTTACTTTTGGCTCGTATTATGTAGTATTGTCTAGATAAGAGTATACGGGTGTTTGGTCACTAATGATCAAGCACTCGTCGTGGCTCATCAGGTTGGGTCGTGACAGTTGGCTTGGTCTGCTTTCTTGGGTCCGATGCTCTTGGGTTCGATAGTTTTAAAAGATGAATTTATCTTAAAGCAATATATACTTGTTAATCAAAAGTTTTTTCGTAATTTTGATCATAAAAGAAATGTAAATTTTGAAAACTGTTGAAATTGGTTGGCATGACACACGCATTTAAATGAGGACTCTTCTGCCCTTTGCTATGTCTGGTGGTTGAAGCCGTAACTCCCTTGTGCGGAAATTTTTAGACCCTCTCAAAAATTTTACCTCAGTTTACATCCTACTTTGGCGAACTCTTGCGTTGAATCTTGATGAAAGAAATTTTGAGAGGGTCTCAAAATTTTTGTCCCAGTTTAGGTTTTTGAATTGATTATCTCTCAGGTGTGAACTATTATGGGAAGAAATTTTGAGATTCTCCAAAAATCTCTTCCCCAGTTTGAGATGCTGGTTCGTTAGACTCTTAGGCCGGACTTGTTGAAGGAATTTTTGAGATCGTCTCAAAAATTCTGCCCCAGTTAGGTACGTGTGGCCAGTTCTTGTGCCTGTTTCAATTTCTCTCTGGAACCTCATCTCTGTGGCTTCCTAGGGGTTTCTTGGGTTTGTTGTTTGGTACGATCGAGCTCAAAGAACGCCTATGTATCCTGTCGCAGCAGGAATCAGGTCGAACGTAGTTCGAAATAAAGTAATTGAGTTTTGGTTTTTACAAATAATGTGATCGGGTCCCAAATGGACTACCTACGTATCCTACTGTGGGGAAGTCATCATTGCTTAGTTAATATTACAAGAACTCATTTGGTTTTTCCTATCTATTACAAAGCGATTACAAACAAAGAAGTAACTATTACAAGAAAATAAAATAACTAATACAGCTGAAAAGTGTGTTTTCACTAGTAGTACCGCTTGATTGCGACTGAGTTGACTACCTTAGGCCACTCTTGGCCATCCATTTCTGCTAGTATCACAGCTCCTGCGGAGAGTACCTTGCAGACTATGTACGGTCTTTGCCAATTAGGTGCAAGCATTCCTTTGTACTCATCTTGGTGTGGAAACACTCGCTTGAGTACGATTTTTCCAATTTGAAAAAGTCAAGCTCTTACTCGCTTGTTGAAGTCGCGTACAACTCTTTGTCGGTATAATTGACCACGACATATAGCCACCATCTTTTTTACATCGATTATAGCCAGTTGCTCGTACCAAGTTCGTACCCACTATGTGTTGTCCAACTCTACTTCTTGAATGATCCTTAGAAACGGTATTTTTACTTCAGCAGGTATAACTGCTTCGGTGCGATAGAAAAGCAAATATGGAGTTTCTCCTGTTGAAGTCCAAGTCGTTATTCGATATCCCAGCAATGCATAAGGCAGTTGTTCATGCCGATACTTATAATTATCCGTCATTTTCCTTAATATCCTCTTGATGTTCTTGTTGGCTACTTCTACAGCTCCATTCATTTAAGGTTCCAATGGGTTATTCGGACCTGCTCACAGATGTCCTCCATCAAGTGACTATTCAGATTTGCTTCATTGTCCATTATAATGGACTCGGGTATGCCAAAATAACATATGATGTTGTTTCACATGAAATCGGCTACCACCTTCTTTGTCACTGATTTGTGTCATATAGCTTCCACCCATTCGGTGAAATAATCTATGGCGACAAAGATGAATCGATGTCCATTTGAGGCGGCAGGCTCAATGGGTGTAATGACGTCTATCCCCTAGGCGACGAATAGCCAAGGTCAGCTCATAACGTTGAGTTCGTTTGGCGAGACTCGAATCAGATCTCCATGGATTTGGCATTGATGACATTTTTACACAAATTTGCAGCAATCGCTTTCCATTGTCATCTAGTAATAACCCGTTCGGAGGATTTTCTTGGCTAGAATGAACCTATTCATGTGGGCTCCACAAGTTCCGGCATGTACCTTTTCTAGTAACTTTGTGGCCTCCGTGGCATCTATGCATCGGAGCAATCCTAAATTTGGCATTCTTTTGTAAAGGACTTTCTTGTTCAGGAAGAATCCATTGGCCATTCTTCGGATGGCTTTCCTTTGATTGCTCGAGGCGTTTTCGGGGTATTCTCCTTTTTCCAAGTATACATTTATGTCAATATACCACGGCTTGCCATCGGGCTCTGCTTCGACATGGGAACAATAAGCGTGCTCTTCTTTTAGACTTATTTCCAGTGGGTCAATGTGACTACTTTCAGGATGTTGTATCATGGATGCTATAGTAGCAAGCGCATCAGCAAACTCATATTGTGCCCTGGGTGTGTGCTTGAAGTCGATCTTGTTGAAATTCTAACACAGCTTCTCAGCGAGATTCACATACGAAAAGATCTTGGCATTCTTGGTAGACCATTATCCTTGTACTTGGTGGATCAGTAGGTCTGGATCACCTATGTTCAATAGTTCTTGTATATCTATGTCAAGGGCAATTTTGAGGCCCAGAATGCAGGCTTCATACTCCGTCATATTATTGGTGCATCGGAATTTGAGCTTCGACCATCAAGTAATGCAGTCCTATTTTTGATACCAAGAATACTCTGATTCCTAAACCCTTATAATTAGTTGCACCGTCGAAGAATAATCTCCATCCCGAATATGGTTCGGCTATGTCTTCTTCTATTGTTAATACTCCCTCGTCTGGGAAGTAGGTTCGAAGTGGCTCGAGACTATTATCGACTTGGCTTTCAGCCAGTAAGTCGACCAATGCTTATCCTTTGACATCATTTTGTGCACAGTATATGATGTCGAATTCTCTCAATAGCATTTGCCATTTGGCCAACTTCCCGATACGCATGTGATGGCAAAAGATGTACTTCAGTAGATCCATCTTGGATATGAGGGGAGTCATGTATGATGACAAATAGTGCCTCAGCTTTTGGGCTACCCATGTCAAAGCGCAGTACGTCTTTTGTACAAGCGTATATCTTCCTTTCGGCGGTGAACTTCTTGCTTAGATAATAAATTGTGCGCTCTTTCTCCCTTCCATAGTTTTGCGAGCCCTTTCTTCTTCCTATTGGCTTCGGTGATCTTATCATTATTGGGAGCATACCCCAACCAGAAGTGGAAATTGTCTTGTGGAATGGGGACTGGCTCTGTGATGCCGTGTAGATCCCTCCCGAGACCTCATCCGTGTTCGAACCCATTTTGGACCATAGTGGTAGCGATCATTTTATAGACCGCTGGCATGGTATCTATGCGGAATCTTCGTTGTGGGCCGCCCCTACTAATTCCACCACATGAAAATTCGTCCCTTTGGGAGTTTCTTCGATGACTGGCATGAATTGTCTGGGTAGTTATGGATACTACCTTCTCCGTGAATCACAACCTCATGGCCATCCTTTATGAACTTTAAATCCTAGTGTAGCGAGGATGGTACGGATCCCGCATGTGTATCCATAGTCTTCCTAACAGCAGGTTGTAGTTAGCAGCAACTTCAATGCCTTGGAACTTGACGATGAACTTAGTCGGCCCAATCTGGATAAAAAGGTCAACCTCCTCGACGGGGTCACGTTGAGCTCCATCAAATGCTCTTACATTCGTGCGGCTTTGAGGGATCTTTCCTAGATCATAACCCAATTGGCTAAGGGTGGATTCAAGGTAAATATTGAGGCCAGCCCCGCTATCAACTAAGACCCGTGTTACCACTTTGTTCCGGCACATAACAGGGATTTGTATTGCTTTATTGTGCTCCTGCCTTCCCTGGGCAGTTTCTCACAGGTGAAGGAGATTCGATGTTCACCCATGATATGCGCGACCATTTCGGCTAGGTTTTCACTGCTTGTCCTTGCGGGAACGCGGGCTTCGCCTAGTACCTTCATTAAGGCCAAACGGTGTTGAGGCAAACTCAATAGTAATGCTAGCACAGATATTTGAGCCGAATTCTTCTTGAGATGTTCCACAATTGAATATTCTTCGGGTTACATTTGGCACCAGAAGTCTTCGGCCTCGCCCTCAGTAATGGTTCCCTTTTGTTTCCCTCTTTCTTTGGCACTCCTTGCGCCAATTCATTGGGAGTATAACATCTCCCAAATCATGTCATCCCATGGGCAATTAAAGCTTGCACAATGAATTCTTTCCTTGGTGCGATTATCACTTCTTAAGATACAAGAGCTATGATTAGCGTGGGGATTAGCACCTTGAATTGCGGACGCCCTTGTATTGTGAGCGACACTACTGTTTGCTCTAGGGCGTGGACTGGATCTCGGATCACAGACTTGCATATGGCCCAATCTCCTCCCTTTCTATTATGTGGATCATATTGTTGCCATGATTGGGCAGGGGATTGGTGTTTACGTTTGGCATCGCAGTCTGAAGAGTGATTTCCTTCTTGTCAATCAAATCTTGTATCTTATGCTTCAGATTGATGCAGTCTTCAGTATTGTGTCCATTTCTCCCAGAATGGTATCCTTTTGGAAGAATCTATTTACGGGATTGATGGCCTTTAGTGGGACCGTTTAGATCATTCCTGCAGCGTTTAATCTCTCAAACAGTTTAGTTCATGTTTCTAGCAATGGGGTGAACATGCGGGCAGGCTTCTTTTCAAAGTTAGGGCGTGGCAAATTGTAGGCATTTGGCGGTGGTTGATTTTGGTAATTTGCTGGTGGGTTACTTTGTGGGGCTCTGTAGGCAGGTGTGGGAGTTTGGTAATTTGGACATGGAGCTCGATAGTTTGAAGGTGATGTGTGAAAAGTTGTTTGTGGAGCTTGGTAATTTGGTGATGGTGTTTGAAAAGTGGGTTGTGCGTAGTAAACGGGCACAGGGTTGTATGGTGTGAGTAATTAGGCATTTGGTGGTGGTGATTGACAGATTTCGACGGAAGATCGTAGTTCCTCCCTCTTTTGGGTTTTTGGGCTAGGGTATGGGAAACATTTGCCATGCCCTCCTTCTTCTTTTTGGCGAGCCCCACAGCGCTTTTTCCGGCAGCTTTGCCAGCAACGCTTATGATTCTCCCAGATTTGAGACCATCTTCTATGGACTCTCCCATTTTTAATAGCTCAGAGAATAGTCTCTCGGTCATTGACAGCATGCGATCAAAGAAATCTATCTCTTGCGACTGGATAAACACGGAGTCTAGCTCTTACTCTCTCATCGGTGGTTGTACGCGGGCTGCTTCAGCCCTCGACCTATTCGCATATTCGCGATAATTTTCTATTGACTTTTGCTTGACCATCTCCAGGTAATATCGGTCAAGCACTGTTTCAACGTTGAACCCGAATCTTTCCATAAAGGATCCCGTAATGTCTTCCCATATGGCCCTTCGACTCATGTCTTGCGTGGTGAACTATTCGAAAGCCTCTCCGGTTAGACTTCGCCTGAAAAACCTCATAATGAGTGCTGGGTTGTTCCTGACACCAACTAGTTGGTCGCAATAGGCTCGTAGATGGGCTTTGGGATTGCCTGTTCCATTGAACATTTCGAACTTGGGCACTTTGAAGCCCTCGGGCAGATCCAAACCTGGATGCATACATAGATCATCATAGCTCAATCCCGTCGCCTTACAGGTGGCTCTTGTGGACAGTTCTAGCATGTTAGCCACCTTACGCTCTATTTCTTTGTCACGCCAATCTTGTTCGGCTCTCTAATCCCTTTCCATCTCCTCATAGTGGTCAAGTTCTTAATGATCTGGGGAGAACGCAGTTGTTGTGACAGTGTTATGGAAAGAAATGACTCTGTGTGTGGGGTGGCTTTTGGTTGTAGTGGTAGTCTTTGCTGTTGGTAAAGAGACGATGCTTGGACGCACGATAGCGTGGGTGTGGGTGGGCTGAGGTGCTTGGTATGATGGTACTGAGTGGATGGTTCCAGGAATTTGGACAGTGTTAAGCGGTGGTGGGGTGTGATAGGATATGCTTGGGTTAGCAGGGTGTGGCATTGTTCCAGCGGGGTAAGTGGGAAAATGGTCGGGTAATGGTGAGCTTAGAGATGGAAAAGGCGGAGGAGGCCTTCTTGCTTCAGCAGATGTTTCTTTAGCCATTTCGGCTCTTGTGACCTTCTCCTGAAGATCAGCAACTTTCTATAGCAGCATGTTCATCACGTCCTCGGAGTGCGAGGGTTCATTTGGGTTCAACGGAGGAGAGTCCCTAATGACGAGTTCGTTTTGATTGTGCTAATTTTTTGAAATACCAGTCATTGTTGCTTTGCCTTTGTTTTGTTGGGAAAGGGATGCTTTTACAGCTTTGGATCCAGTGAAGTATGCTAGCGTGGAACAACACAAATCAACTTTTTCTTTATGAGAAAAAAACAACTCAAAAGCAAATGACGTTAGTGCCTTAGACAATAATAGAAAAGCAAAATATTGCACGTAGTTGGCATATAAGCACATAGAGCACACAAAATTCATGTATTTGATTTAAACATCTAATTGATCCCTTGTTCCGAGGGTTTTGGGTATTTTAGCTCTTTTGAGTCACTTTGGATCTTGGTATGATAGTCTATGGTTGACTTGTTTTGGACAGTTTTCTTGATGCCTGCTTACGCCAAATAACTATGGAAAATATATATTTTATATAATATAAGGACCGAGTCTTCCGTAGACGTCTTACCTATCCCTCCGCGGGAAATCAAGCCCCTCCATAGTTCGGTTTACATAGAAAATATTTTTTTCTCTAAACCTATACTACCCAAAAGTTTTCCCAGACCAGGCCCGATAAGGGCTTCCTATATATCCCTCATTGGGACATCAGGTCGAACGTAATTTCTTTTACAGATAAATAAGAGGGGAGGAGGACAAACTTTGACAATTAGAAGAAAGGACCCTCATTTAAGTCTAAACAAAAGCAATCTCTTCTCGAGATTGAAATGGGTTGTTGTCCTTGCAACCGTCTGCTGGGCCGAAGCCTTACTTCTTAATAACAAGGTGGGAGTACTACCTAGATCCCCCCAATATGGACCAAATGTTGCAACTCAAACTAGAAAGCTTCATATTCCTTGATATCATACCCCAGTGCTCCCGAGTGGAATAAGCAAATCCTTTATTGACTTAATCTACCCAATGAGTGTTTCCAAGAGGCGTTGACTGGACGGACCTTCCCGGTACTTGCTAATTTCTGGAAAATACTAGCGTACCAGTCCTTAAAGATGGTGAAGTCGTAACGCCAAATGTGGGTGTCCAAAGTGATTCCTTCATTTGGAGTGACCGTGTCATGGACCAAATAATATTGAGGTCCCCATAACTTGTGGATTTTCTTGTCGTCAATCATTCTCATGATCCTCCGTCTTAGGTCCAAACACTCATCCACAGTGTGGCCGGGTTTATTCTTGTGAAACGAGCACCTCTTGTGCACATAGATTGGAGCGCAAGGTGGTAACTTCTCTTGGCTAACACATGTAGCACCTACACTCTTCATTTTCTCGAGAATTTCTTTGCCTCGTATATGCTTTGGCGTGACACAGTAAGGACAAGCAATGGCCTTAAGAGCAATGGCCCATCAAGTTGGTAATGGTGGACGAATGAATTCTTGGGTTACATCATTGTCCTCCTCTTGGGCTGAAGAGGCGGCAATGGTGGCCACTTTGGATGGCCATGTTTCATCCTATGGTTTGGACTCCTCCTTGGGATCCTCATCTTTTCCCTCGAAAGTCTCGATTTTGACCATCAAAGTCACGTAACTTGGTGCCACTCCCTTGGCCTTATCTGACGAGCTCTCTTGGTAACGCTCCAACTCTGTAATCTCTTTTGGTGGATTCTTGTTATATCCCGTATTTTTAAACATTGGGGTATTTTAAAGTTAATCGCGACAAGTCAAGGATAAGACTATTTTGGAGTCAGGAGGTAGAGACTTTTAACCTCACGATTTTGTTTTAATGCACAAATGCTTATAAATTTTATTTGGTATAGAAATATTATTGGAGATTAGGGATTAATTAACCATGATTAGATTATTAAGTGGGATTAACAACTTAATTACTTCACAAATAGGCCATTAGTGGCCGTGTGGGCTGCACATGGCTTGGCCAAATTTGATTGGCTGAAGCCATGAGTGGGACAATGTGTCCACATTGGCAAAGGCATATTTAAGGCAAGTTGATGACAAGGAAACCA
>NW_026726938.1:0-36434 GCF_029784015.1 Lycium ferocissimum
GGGGTTTTTTTTCCCGACTTTATGTTTTACATACCGACATCTTTCGGACCCCCTTTTCCGGGGGCGCATGCCCGGTCGAGGTTTCGGATCTCCAAGGCCACACATTGCCTATTACGGGGCCCCCTTTCATGGGACTCTATATTGGTACATATCTTCGTGATGTACACGTTTTTGTATATCCGATTATGGGGGGGTACGGCGGGCCCATCCCGTCATATGTTCTTTTTTGTTTTTGAGGGCCCCGTAGTCATACGGGGCGGGGTCAGGGTGTTCGGTTTATGATGCGTTTTAATGGGGTTCCCGTTTTTTTTTGGCCAAGACGGCCAATTGTCCGACATGAGTATGTATGGGCGTGTATATTGCGCTATCGTTTTTGGGAGCGGCCCAAAGGCCCGTACTCTTGTATAGGTGTATATCCCCGCGAGTGTTTTCCCGCCCCCCCCTTTTGACTATGATATGATAGCCCCCGACCGTTAAGATAATATTTATTTTTAATCCGTTCGAGATAATTAATATGAAAGTTTGAGTTAGATAAAAATATAACGAGTTAGTATGTACGTACGTTTGGGGTGTCCGTAGGACATCGGTCGCGGCCCACGGAGGTGGGTCGTGACACCGATACACATCCTCCGAGTCCCGACCGAGGGGTGGATGATGGGACCTGCCGAGAGGCGGGTTTAGTTATTGACTCGGTTGGTAACGGGGACGGAGTCCGGAAGGCATGGAACGGGGGACGATCGCATGAGCCCGGGCGCGACGGTCGGAGGGCCGTGATTTTCACTTTGTGGCCCACCGGTGTTCTTCGGGTCAAAGCCCGCGAGCCTCGTGAGTTTGTCCAAGCCGGATGCGGCGTACCTTTGCCGATTGATTAGTTCTTCGGGGAGGAGTCGGTTGAGTTGGCGTCATCTGGGTTGCACGACGTAGCGGTGAAATTGGTATGAGTCGTGGATGCTATCCCGGAGGTGAGGGTGCCCCTCCCGGTTGTATGGGCGAGTTTACAAGGGCTTTTGCGCCCGTTTACGCCTCGGAGTTGAGGCGAGCCGGGGGTACAATTCCTGGCATGATGAGCGACGGGGCGAGCAGATCGGGAGTACGGTTTAGGATTTGATTCGCGGCCGGATATGCGCCGCTTATGTCGCTAGTATGGTGACCGGATGCACCGGTATGTGATAGGGCTGGATGATTGCTTCGGTTGGTTGGCAATTTTGTACGGTGATGGCGGCCCCGAACGGGTATGGATATTGCCCGCGTACGGAGCACGCGCCCGGGGCATGGAGGGCCGAGGCATGGGGGCGTCGGCCGGCCGGGGGATTATGATGGGGGTCGATCCCAAGAGGGCCGGGTCCAGGTGGGACATTGCAGGGAGTCTGGCGAGGCGGCCTCGGCGGCGGCGAATATCTCCCCGGCCGGTGCGAGTACACCCCCACGATTCACGGGCGGAGCCCGAAATAGTGTGGGTTATTCGAGGGGCGGTCGAGGCTGCAGGGCTTCGGGCTTACGGAATGAACGGAGGTTCCCGACGGTGGAAGCCACCCCTACCCGATGTCCCTGTTCTTGTGGGGACGCCACTCGGGGAGTGTTGTCGTGCCTGGGCTTGCTTTGTGGCCAGCGGGGGCCAGAGAGGTTGTCCACTCGGGGGCGATGCGGAGGAGCGGCTCGGCCTACGGGTCGGTTGCCGGTTCGTCTTCCTCTTTTCGTAGCTATGCGCCGTTGGGGCGGGGCACACCGACTCCGGCCCGGGCGGAAGCGGCCGTGGCGAGCCTCCGGCTACGGCGGTCCATCGAACCGCCTATATGCGTTGACCCGCGGACAGGATCAAGAGGCGCCACCAGACGCGGGTACAGGTACTTTAAACTCTTTGATTGGTTATGCTGATTGATTGATGTATGAGGCTTGTTTTGCGATAGTTGTTAAAGAAACTCCCCCAAAATTGTTTGTATGACCGGTAAGGTTAATCTAACATTCGAGGACGAATGTTCTAAAGGGGGGGAGGATGTTAGAACCCGTATTTTTGTACATTGGAACAATCTGGATTAATTATGGTAAGTTGAGGACAAAACTATTTCGGGATACAAAGTCGGAGATTTTTGACCTTCGATTTTATTTTGAGACATAAGTTGTTCATGAATTTGTTGGTATGGAATAATTAGGAGAATTTGGGACCAAAAGTGATAAAATTGGAAGTGGAAAAGTCTTTCTATGTTGGCCGTGTAGTGTGGACTTGGCCCACACCATTTTTGTGTCAACTTTTAAGTGGAACAACACATTAATGTGGGCCAAGGGACCCTTGACTAAGTCTTGCATTGTTAAAAGATGACCACTTCATTTCATTTCATTCATAACACTTAGAAAAAAAAAAATTGAAGGGTGAAGAACACCACAAGGGGGTTCTCGGCCAACCAAGGGAAAAACCAACCCTCATTTCTAGCCTTCCCAAAAATATTTTGTTGATGCTAACCCACTATATTGAGGTCCCTAAGTAGCGTGGAGGTGTCGTTGGAGCGATCAATCCATTATTTTTCATCCTTGGAAACCCTAGGCTATTGGAAAGTTGAAGAAGAAAGGTAAGAATTCATTATGTTTTATGTGCTATAAAGGTTGTTTGTATGTTTTAGTATGTTAAAATGGATGGATATCATGAAATAAGGCATGTTGGAAGTGAGTTGTGTGTGTCTTTGTTTTAGCCGGGTGTGTGTGTGTGTTGTGTGATATTGAAGCTATGAATTAAAGCCTAGTTAGCATTGTTATGATCATTGTAAGGGGTGAAGAACGATTGAGAATCATCCATATATGTATATGTGTAGTGTTGGTCGAAATGGGTCATATTAGATAGCAATGAATGAATTGATATCGCTTAATGTTTTAGTCGTCGTCGTTATGAATTCTATGTTGGAAATGAATGTTTATTAACTCAAATTGATTTTGTAATGGTTGTGGGCTGAATTGAGGACTATTGTGCATTTAATGAAAATTGTATATTGATGAGAATAGCATTGTTAGAATGTGAATTGTGGGTGCAAAGCATGATTTGAAGATGAGGAATGGTTTAAGGGAGGTTCTCGGGTTTGGGGCTGAATTCGGGTAGATTGGAGAAAAATTTGGATTATTGGAAATATTGTATGAATTGCTTAGGATGTCCTTAAATATTGTTGGTATGGGTTCGGTTTAGTATGTGAATGTATAAGCGTCGATCTTGGCTTCAAGTCGTAGAGAATCGAATTCATGAATGTTGTCGAATGATGGAAAAGAGAGTTATTATTGTTGTATTGTCTTTCGGATGGGTTGTTGATGTTGTTAGGTTAGTTATTGTTGTTGTTGTTGATTGATTTGGCCGAGTTAAATTCTCGGGGTGTCCTATTTACGAGGGAAATCGCCCAAATTTACGTAGAATTAAGGGCAAATTTGGAATTAAATGCCCAAAATGGCTATATCTAATGTTTGGCATATTATGCTTAATTGTAGACCTTGGGCAGCCCCGAGGCGTAGATTGGATTTGCTTTGAGTTTGGAGTAGCTTTGGAAGCGTGTGAGGTATGTAAAGTTGACTTTTCCTTCTTTTGGCATGTCTTAGATATGGTTAAGTTATGATGCGCTACGAGCCCTGGGGGAAATTCCATTCCAAAAATCCGAATATGTTTATGATTCAAATTGCTTCTTGATGTTGGCATCGAGGGTGGTAAATCTATGGCTCGTATGTCTTCGATATAATTGGATTTAAAAGGCCATATACCCGGTTTGTTAAGAGAGGGATTTTATGTTTACGGATGTCCGTAACTTTTACAGACCGAACCGGATAGCTTTGGTAAGCGCGTAAACGATTCTTAATTGTTCTTAACATTTGTATTTTGACGTAGTCGAATCATGGTCCTTATGCCTTTTGCATGACAAAGTTTCAAAAGTTGCCTAAAAAGTTCGTTTTCAAAAGAGTTTTGTTTACCTACCTTGGTTCCGAAAACTACGAATAGTTTCTATGTCATATATGGTCTCGGAATGTTGTGAAACGTTGTGAGAGTCTAGGATGGAAAGTAGTAATATCCATAGGCGACAAAGTGAATAGGAAAAAAATCGAGAGAAGGGTAAAACGGTAATTGTGTTACGAAGGCATCAGGGAACCATGTCAAGACTTTATCTTACTCCAAATTTGTGTGAAGGTCCCGTGATGAGCGGAACACGGTTACACTAAGCGTTAGAGCATCGTATCTCGTCGAAAGTTCCGAATTTAAGCGTCTTAGAATGGGGAAACTCGGGGATGGGTGACCCCCCTGGGAAGTTTCTGAAAGAACTTAACATGACTATTTTTCCGATCCCCACATATGATTATATATTTATTTGTTGAGTCTGAAAGGACAATTTGTATACTTATGATTCCGATACGTAATTACGATTTCTGAAGTTCGGTTGGAGATGTTTTCAAGTGATATTCGGAAAAACTGATTTGACTATTGTCTTGGTTTCGAAATAATAGTGCGCTTTGGTTATTCTGTTAAGTTATAATAAAAATTTGTATGCATATGGCTATTTACGATTCTGTGTGTGCATTTTGTTATTACCTTTTTCGCCGAGTCCCGGGCCGGTATGTGTGATGTTGACCGCTGGGTATTTGGCCGCGGTATATGTTTATATGATATTGCCGCTGGGTATTTGGCCGCGGTATGTATATATATATGCGACATTTTGCCGGGTATTTGGCTGCGGTATGTATATATATGCGACATTTTGGGTATTTGGCCGCGGTATGAGTTTATGTGATATCGACGCCGGGCACCCGACCGCGGTATGTGATATGTGATTTTGACAGTCTGGATTTTGATCATTCGGTTAATATCAGTTTATATAAAATATTCTATTTTCTGCATATGTGAGACAGAAACGTTTTTCAAAATAAAGCTAAGCATTGTGGGCTTTCTGATGATTATATTTGTCTTCTGCACTACTTATGTATGATTTGTACTTCGGATATGTATACTTTGGTGTTTGGGTTATGATTTCGTTTCTGTACTTCCTGCTTTGCACACTCGCACATATTAAAATACCGACCCCTTTCGTCGGGGTACGCGTTTCATGCCGTAGGTACGATTTTGGTGATCCGCCGACCTAGGATTTCCATGCGGTCTTGGAGTGCTCCTATTCCGGAGCCCACCTTTTGGTACATACTCGTCCGTGGTGTATATATTTGTTTGTTCGGGGGTACGGCGGGGCCCCGTCCCGTCATATGATTCGTCCATCCGTTTAGAGGTACGTGGACATGTTTGTGGGTTATGACCATCACGTGCTGGTGTGTGTTCGTATATGTTGTGTTTGGGCGATCCCATCCGCCGTGGCGGCCTTGTCGGCCCGCATATGTATATATGTTGTTTTGTTGGCCCTGTGTGGCCTTTGTTGGTATTTTCTGCGTGCAGGGTTATTTTGGATAGTCCGTAAAACAAAGGAAACTCTGCCGAAATTTTTCTGGAAATTATATAAATTTGAAACACAGCCTTGTCGGCTTCTGTTATATACCTGGATGTGTTTGATATTTATACGTATATAAGCCATCTGTGTGTGGCCCCGTTTGATAGATGTGTTTGGGTGCCCAGATCGGGCACTAGTCACGGCCTACGGGGTTGGGTCGTGACAAGGGTGCTCCACCAGCCGTATGGGATGAGTTCATGGAGGCCTTTCTTGGCCATTTTCTACCCCCAGAGACTAGACGAGCCAGGGTTCACAGATTCTTACATTTGAGGCAGGGCGGTAGGAGTGTTCGGGAGTATAGCCTTGAGTTTGATTCTCTGGCTAGATACGCGCCTCATATTGTGGCTGACATGACTGACAGAGTGCACCAGTTTGTGATGGGGCTAGATAGTTATCTGATTGAGGCGATGGCTTCCCAGCCCGGCATGGATATTGCACGGGTACAGGCATATGCCCAGGGCATGAAGGACCGACACAGAGGGCGCCAGCCCGACAGGAGTTATGACGAGGGGCCGGCCAAGAGGGCTAGGTCGGCCGGGTATCTCGAGATTTCGGCGGGCGGCCTCGGTCGGCGGCTCACGGCGTAGATATTCCTCCCGGCCGGCCGGAGTACACCCCACGGTTCGCGGATAGGAGGCCGGCTAGTACAGGGTATTCGGGAGCTGGTCAGAGCTCCAGAGCTTCAGGGTCGCAGATGGACAGAAGTTCTGGCCAGTCGAGGCTACCTATACCTTGGTGTTCTCACTGTGGGAGATACCATCCGGGAGAGTGCTACCGTGCTACCGGTGCCTGCTTTGCTTGTGGCCGCCAGGGCCATGTTATAAGAGATTGTCCGTACAGAGGTGGTCCGGGAGGTGCGGCTCAGCTTACGAAGCCAGTTGCCGGTTCATCCTCTCCTTCTGTAGCCATGCGCCACATGGGGGAGGGGGTATGCGGCACCCGGCGGGCCGCGGAGAGGTCGTGCGAGCCTCCGATTCTAGCGGTCCCTCGAACCGCATATATGCTACGACTAGCCGACGGGACCGGAGGCGACACGGATGTGGATACGGGTATATGAGCCTTTATTATAATATTTTTATGTATGTGTAATTACCGTGTGAATGTTATTAAACGGCGATAGGTAGAAATTTAGAAGCGATAACCGAGCATGTATAAATAACGGCGGTCAAGGTGTGTCCGTCGCTATTGGGAACCCGGGAGACTAAGACGAAGAATGGTTGTACCCATAGGTGACAGTGAATATGTAGGATCGAGAGAGGGGCAAAATAGTAATTGTGTTATAAGGGCGTCTGGGAATCTGTCAGACTTTACTTTACTCCAAAATTATGTGACGAAGGTCGTGTGGTGAGGTGGATGCGATTATACTAGCAGTAGAGCATCGTATCTCATCGACGTCCCGAGGTTAAGCATACAGGGGTGAGGGAAATTTCAGGATGGGTGACCCCCTAGGAAGTTTCTGAAAGTTTTGCAACTTCAGCCAAAAGAAACAAATGGGAAGCTAGAGTAGTTAAAGGGACTTAGAATATACTGAGTAGATGAAAATTTTAAGAGGTCGCGTAGGCCGGAGCGGACTAGACCGGGGAAAGAAAGAAGAGGCGTCACGGATTCCGGAATTAGGGTGGATTTGAGTAGTGTTTAGGAATCTTTTGAGAGTGGGGTGCGCGGCAAGTATGTATATGTACGGGGGAAAGTGTGTGATACCGTGTGTCTATATTAGCGGGTGTACGTATTCGGCAACCAATGTAACGGTATTTGGAAGGCGTTAATCGGATAGGATAACGAAGTTCGATTAAAAGAAAAATATCGGCACAGATGTCTCAAGCAAGCTGATGCTTTTTGTTTTCACGACAAGTTAAGCTTGGGAAGCATTAATACAATAATACCTGGAAAAAGGAAGAAAATGAAAAGATCAACGGCACGGGAATCAAAATGTCGGAACAAAAGTGCTGCTTGACTGAGATTAGAAAATACGGATATAGGGCAAAGTATAATCAAGTAATGATAAGTACACCCCAAAAGGGGGGAAGTGGGTACGAGAAATACAACTGTTGAATAGAGACAATCGACACTACAAAATATTGGATACGATTACTCGGGCCACGGTGTAAAGTTCCTTGCCGAGACGAGTTCATAAGATACAAAGCCGGCCAAGAGGGGGGTGGAAACTAGGCTAGAAATTGAGATAGTGCTGAAAACGAGTTGTAGGGGTCTTGGAGAATGTGATGTTAGAAAGCGGGAACAAAGCGAGAATACGACAATAGAACGATGACGAGCAACCTACGGGGGCGCTGCGAAAGGTAACGCTGCTGTGCTGGATTAAAGATCAAGATGTGAACAATAGGGTGGTTCGCTAATAACACGGCGACCTATGAGTAGTGAGAAAGAAACATAGAGATGCCTCCGGTAGTAGGAAGTGAGAACGTTAGGAGAGTGGGTAAAGGAAGGGATAATAGAAGGGTTTGAATTAAAGACAAAGAAGTAACCCAAGGAAATGCGTTTGAAGTGCGACAAGTTGGGTATAAGATGGTTTAAGCGAGGTGGTCAGAGTAGTTGGCTACCAAAATAGGGCGAACTTATGTGTTCCACGAAAGGCGTAACAAGATTCGACAAGGAAGAGGAGTCTAACTCGATATATGTCTTGGACCTGGTTACATTGTTATAAGGTAAGGATGTTGAGCACTAAAGACGTGGCCTTCTTAAAGTGTTGTGACGGAATAATAATAGGAAGGAGGTGACTTGAGAAGCTGAAGAGAAGGTAAAAGAGAAATACCATCGGTAAATGAGATTGTATACTATGACAATAAAGGAAACCCCCGAGATCCTTATACGACTTTATAAGACTAGTTGAACATTCGAGGACGAATGTTCTAAAGGGGGGAAGGATGTTATATCCCGTATTTCGTACGTCGGGATAATCCGAGTCAACCTTGCTAAGTGAAGGTCAAGACCATTCCGGGATACGAAGTCGAGATTTCAATCACAATTGTGTGTTAAGATGTAAGTGTGCATGATAAGGTGGTATGGAATATTAAGGAAACATTTGGGGTCAAAAGCTATTCTTGGAAAGTTGAAAAAAAAAATAAGTGACCATGTGGCCGGCCACCTTGGTGTGGGCCATGGCCACATGGATGGAATACTTAGTCTTTAAAAAAGATGACTTAGTCATCTTGTCCAACAAGTTCATTCTAGAAAAATCAAGAAAAACTTGGAGGAGAAGGAGAAAGGCCATACACGGCCATAACCCTCAAAAATCCAAGTCCAAAAATTGATTCCAAAAAAATAATTTCTTCTATTTTTCCTACCAATTGAAGGGTGCTCTTTAACGTGAGATAGTTGTTAGAACAAGCAAAGCTCTTATTCTTGCAAGAACAAGGCTAGCCGAGAGTAAGAAGTTGGGAGAAGAAGGTATGCTTTAATCTTCTCTTTTATATGTTATGAATGGTTTGTGGATGTTGTAGTATGTAGAAATGAACAAAAATCATGAAAATATGGATGTTGGTGTTGGACCGAATATATGTGTGTGTGCCGTGTGTGTGTGTAGTGAAGTAGGAGGGATGAATTAATTGTGTTTAGCATGTTTTTGTATTGTTGTAATGCGTAGAAATGGAGGGAAATCATGGAAGTGGTGTATTGATGTTGTGGCCGAAAATGGGTGTCTTGTATGCCAAGAATGAAATAATTTTATTTAGTGTTTTGGTTGTTGTTGTCGTGTGGGTTCTATGTTGATAATGAAAGTTTAATGAATCAATTTGAGGTTGTGATGGTTGTGGGCTGATTTGGAAGTCAATGTAACTCTTAGGTAATTTTTGTATTTATGGTAATGACATTGTTAATATATAGATTGTTGATGTAGTTTATGAGTTTTGAAGGAAGGAAGTATGTTAGTGATTGTTCTCGGGTTTGGGGAGGAATTCGGGTGAGTTGGAGAGTTGTTTGGGTTGTTTGGAAAATTGTGTGAATTGTTTAAAGCGTTCTTGAGTATTGTTTGAATGGTTTTGGATTAATAATCGAATGTGTAAACGTTGATATTGATTTGAATGTAAGTAGTCGAAGTGAGTATATTGGAATATTATGAATGTTGTTGAATTGTGTAAAGGGAGCTACTAATGTTAAAATGCATTTTGAATTGATTATTGATGTTGTAGTGTGGTTGTTGGTGTTGTTGTTGTTGAATTTGGCCGAGTTGAAATCTCGGGGTTGGTGTATTCGGAAATCAAATTTGTAGAATTTGGTGGTTGTTGGAATTGGGTTCCTAAATGCCTTTCGCTAACGTTGAATATTTAATAACTTATTGTAGGTCTTGGAAAGTCCACGACGTAAGTTTGGATCGGTTTGGAGAGCGAACGAGGTATGTAAAGCTCACCCTTTCTTTCTGTGGCATGTCGTAGACGTAAGATGAATATCATACGAGCCTCGGGGAACTCCACTCTTAAGATCCGAGCTTACATGCGTTTCTTCTTCGCTTCTTAAAGTTAATTCTCCTAATGCAGACAATCCAAGCCCTTATGTTTTGATATGAAGGAGTTTTAGATGTTTTAAAAGGAATTGTGTCCTTAAAGGGTTTCGTAACTACGAACTCCCGTAACTTTCGTAGACGAGCTCGGATCGCCCCGAAACCTTCATAGGTGATTCCATAAGGCATAATATTCCCCAACTTTCATAGGCGGGCTCGGGCGGGGTTGATGCTCGTCCGTGGGCCCTTGAGACTTTCTTTGTACAGTCTTAACGTTTTTGTAAAGAACTTAACATGTTTGTTATTTTAACCCCCAAATATGATTACTTACGTCTTTACCGAGTCTGGAATGAGGATTGTGATGTATATAATTCCGATATGTAGTTATGATTTTCAAGGTTCGGTTTGGTATATTTCCGAGTGGCATTCGGAAGAAAATTGATTGGACTATGGCCCTAATTTGTAAACAATGGTTCATTCTAATTAATTTATTCTTGTAAATGTTTATATTGCATATGAATTATAAATGTCTTATGTTGTACATGATTCCTACGATTCTGCTCGTGCACATTATTGTTAATTCCTTCACCGAGTCCCGGGCCGGTATGTATCATGCGCATGGATTATATTCCGAAGTATGATGAGTTTTCCGAAGTATGATGAGTTCTGATATATGATATGATACGAAGTATGATGAGTTCGGAAATATGATATGATTCTGAATTATGATATGATTCGGAGGATGTGTTTGGAGATATGCAAAACTTCCGAAGTATGATGAGTTGTGGCGCCCAAGGCAGGAGAGGCGACCACGTTCCGTCCGCCGAGTCCCATTATGGACCGTATATGATATATGTGTTTTGATATGTCTGATTTATGTTCAGAGAGTAAGTATTCTGACATTCTGATTATTATATCTGTTTTCTGTACTTCGCATATGACTTCCGATAATTGACACACATATGATGGCTTTATTTACCGAGTCCCTCACTAGAGGGCCGGGTACGGTATATATGTACGATGACACGTTGGCATGATTATGATATGTTTTGCTTACTGGCATATGTATATACATGATAAGTGTTTCAAAGGCAAGTTATGGTTTTCCGGTTCCTATACTTGTTTCTGTACTCCTCACTCCGGTCATGATTCTGGTTAATGTATTTCCTGCTTTACATACTCAGTACATATTCCGTACTGACCCCTTTTTTTTCGAGGGCTGCGTTTCATGCCGCGCAGGTACAGGTACTCGCTTGGGTGAGCCGTCAGCTTAGGACTCCTATTCAGCTATTTTGGAGTGCTCCTGTCCGAGCCCACGTTTGGTACGACTCTTATATATATGTATATATATATATTTGCGTATGCTTATTCTCGGGGGTACGGCGGGGCCCTGTCCCGTCATATGATTCTGTTATTACTCTTAGAGGCCTGTAGACATGTACGTGGGTTGTGGGTAGCACAGTTCGGTTATGTTTGTGTTCTGAACATTCCCAGATTATATGTGTGATATATATTTATGAGTATGTATATGCGTCACCGTGTTTATGTTATATAAAGATATAAGTCCCAAATGAGTTGCTATGAGCGGGTTATGATAAGTAAAGGGTACGAGTGCCCAGTTCGGGCACCAGTCACGACCTACGGGGTTGGGTCGTGACATGTCTGGACCGTATATTTGGTCCAATGAGGTATGCCATTCTGGGCTGAACCTACGGCTGGACATACGGTCCGTATATTTTATACGGCCAGTATGTCCGTCGCCGTATAATGCCAAAGGGTTCCGATCTTGTTCTCGTCGACTCTTTTGATCTCCAATCTTTATGAAACCTTCTTGGCACTTGTCTAACACCTCAATACCAATCTAAGGGACGTTATAACTCTTCTTCATAATATCTTTAAGTTTTCATCAACTTACTACTCATAAATCCTTTCCGATACTTATCGTATACATGGCCTTCTCTTGGCAACTTCCTCGTCTAACATCGAATGTCTTTCAAATCTTATTTACAATCATCGAATGCATTTTCTTACCTATTGAAACATCGTACACTTCATGCTCTTCATTAGCTTACTCTGTGCACTAACGGAAAATTTTCCGAGGTGTAACAATTTATGTATTATTCTTGGAATTCTTCGAACTCGAGAATTGTATGCAAAATTTTCAAAGTGCAAGTTTTGACTAAATTCTGTGACATTTTTAGGTCATGTTATTTCAGATGATGGCATTAGAGTTGATACTCAGAAAATTGAAGCTGTGAAGACTTGGCCAAGGCCTACGACGCCTACAGAAGTCCGTAGTTTTCTGGGATTGGCAGGGTACTATAGAAGGTTCGTAGAGGGATTTTCCTCTATTTCAGCCCCATTGATGAAGCTAACCCAAGAGTCAGCTAAATTTCAGTGGAATGGTGCTTGTGAACGCAGCTTCCAAGAGTTGAAGGACAGATTAACCTCAGCTCCAGTCTTAACACTCCCGGAAGGGCCAAATGGTTATGTTGTGTATTGTGATGCTTCTAGCGTTGGGTTAGGATACGTATTGATGCAGCACGGTAAAGTTATTGCTTATGCTTCGAGACAGCTGCGGAAACATGAAAAGAAATATCCAACTCACAATCTCGAATTGGCTGCAGTTATTCATGCATTAAAGATGTGGAGACATTACTTGTATGGTGTGCATGTCGATATCTATACAGATCACAAGAGTCTCCAATACATTTTCAAACGTAAAGAGCTAAATCTACTAAGAGGCGGTTGGTTAGAATTATTGAAAGATTATGATGCGAGTATTTTATACCACCCCGAAAAGGCAAATGTAGTAGCGATGCACTTAGCCGCCGATCAATGGGCACCTATGTGAGGTTCCTTCGGAAAGAAAGAATTGATTCATGAGCTCCACCAACTAGCTAATCTTCGAGTACGTCTAGTTGATTCGAGTAGTACGAATTGGTATTAATAATCCCACAGTTTCGTCCTTGGATATGGAAGTGAAAGAGCGTCAATATGAAGATCCTCAGTTGAGCCACTATAGAGACACATTTCATGAAAAAGAGAAGTCTCCATTTGAAACTTCTATAGATGGAATTCTTAAATACCGAGGCAGACTATGTGTTCCGAATGTGCAGAATTACGTTGCTGAATCTTAGAAGAAGCTCATTATTCTCGGTATTCTATTTATCCAGGAACGACAAAGATATATCATGATCTCAAGCTAATTTATTGGTGGGATGGAATGAAGAAAGACATAGCAGAATTTGTAGCCCAATGTCCAAATTGCCAGCAAGTGAAAATCGAACATCAAAAGCCAGAAGGATTATTGCAAGCAATGGAGATTCCTATTTGGAAATGGGAAGTGATCAACATGGATTTTATTGTGGGGTTACCCCGCTCCCGAGGTAAATATGATTCCATATGGGTGATCGTGGACAGACTCACGAAAGCAGCTCATTTTCTTCCAGTCAGAACCACATTGTCACGACCCAACCGGAGGGCCGCGACGAGCACCCGATGCTAGCCCACCCGGGAACCCCTTAACATACTTATATATCACATCTAGGTGAGCCACATAGTTAAATCATGCTTTTCATTCATCATCATTCTAATCTCATTGGGCAACAACACATCTAAATCATCATTAACACTATGCCCATATAAATGTACATAAGCCGACAAGGCTATCAAAATAATATCCCAAAATATAGGCCGACAAGACCGAACATATCTAGCCATATACACATGTCTACCAGCCTCTAAGAAAGGTACGTCATATCATAACATATGGGAGGGACAGGACCCCGCCGTGCCCATGAATATATACACAAAAGAATCTATACCAAAAGTCAGTAGCTTCCGAACGAAGCGTGAACTTCGTGTAGTCCCCGAGAAATCTAGCTATGAATTAAGTGTCTCCCCCGGCCACACCGCGGCATGACGCAGCGTCCACAAACAAAAGGACGACAGTATGAAAAATGAATTGAGTATGTAAAGCATGATCAATATCAACATGAAAGCATAATAGACAACATAATGAGATAACATAGGATGGGAGAAAATAGCATCATCGTCATAGCACTTACTTGCTTTCCATAAGGACGTTCCATTGCTATTGCGTATTCGTGTACATACATCCACATTCGTACTCACTTACCTTTCGTATCCATTTTTGTATTCATAATCGTATTTCCTTTCATACTTATGCTCATATCATATGCATTGCATATACATATCCCTTACTTGGCATTTACATATTCTTAACATAATCGTACTTATATTGATGTCGTATACATAGCTTTTATATAGCATACCCGACCACGAAGGTTCGGTGTTTCACGTACCTGGCCCTACCAAGGCTCAGTGTTTTATATACCTGGCCCTACCAAGGCTCAGTGTTATACATACCTGGTCCTACCAAGGCTCAGTGTTATTCATATCCAACTTCAGTGGTGCGCGCGTATCATCATATATAGATATACATACATATTCACTATGTTCTACCCGGCCATGTAAGCTCGGGGTTCGTAATAGCCACTCATAGGCGCATATACATATAAGCTCATAATCATCTTTAGCCTTTTTACTATTGTCATTCATTACATTATATCCTTTAAAGGATTACTCATCGTATAAGGAACTTAGCACAACGATATATTCTAGAATCATAAGCTTAGTAGCTTTTGTGAGATGGGATCGTTAGAGAACATCATAGGCTCATAGAATGATAAACATTTGGCCCAAAGAACCATGCCTTATGAAAGAAGGGTTAGCCTTACATACCTTTTCGTGCAACTATTCTATCACCGGTACGTGTTTCTTCAATGCTTACGTTTCTACCTTCATTAGAGTTATACTAATCATTAGAGAATGGATAGCTCAGCATTTATGACTAATTCTAGAGAAAATCGGACGGCATCTCCTTTATTTATACAACTTCCTCCACATCATATATCAACTCCCAAACATCAATAATAACATTCATAATATCATCACAATAGTCTTTATCCAACTACACTATCCTTACTTCACGATTCACTTCAATTCATCCATAACCATAGACATATCTCGACAATACGTTTATTCACATACAATGTTGATTTCCATACTCTCAACATCATTTATAACATGATCATATTCATAATGTATCAAGAATCATAACTCATTCCAAACATCTATTCAAAAATGGCACTATTGTACATTCATGACCCATTTCTTATATTCTTTTGCAATCCAAGTGTTTCAACTTCCAAATACTTTAAACAACATGGAAACATCATAAAACTTACCTTAGAAGGTGTAGGAATGAACCTCGGGTGCGAATATTTCCGCTTGAGCAAAACCCTAGTTTTTCCTTCACTTGGATTCTTGCTTTGGATGAACTTTAATGGGTTTTTTATGCTTGATTCACTTGGTTTGATGCAGTTGAACACTAATTCCCTCGAAAACTTGTGGGAGAAATGTGGAGAGATGTTTTAGAGAGAAGGGGAATGAAAAGGACATGAAATGAAATAAAACTTGATCCTTATTAAATACACAAATCGTCTCACCGTAACATACGGACCAACATACGTCCCGTATATTTTTCATGGCCGTATGTACGGACCGTATGTTTGGTCCAGCCAGGTCGCATTCAGGTGAACCTGCGGCTGGATATATGGTCCGTATATTTTATACGGCCAGACATGTCCAGTGGTTCCGATCTTGTTCTCGTCGACTCGTTTGATCTCCAATCCTTATGGAACCTTCTTGGCACTTGTCTAACACCTCAATACCAATCTAAGGGACATTATAACTCTTCTCCGAAATGTCTTTAAGTCACCATTAACTCGTTACTCATAAATTCCTCCCGATACTTATCGTAAGCCTTGCCTTCTCTTGGAAATCTTTCTCTTCTAACATTGAATGTTTTTAAAATCTTACTTAAGGTCGTCAAATGCTATTTCTTACTTATCAAGACACCATATACCCCATACTCTTTGCTAGTCTATTCACTGTGCAACAACGGAGAATTTTTCGAGGTGTAACACACATACTCAGCAGAAGATTATGTAAGGTTGTATCTCAAGGAGATTGTATGACTCCATGGTATTCGGATATCCATTATCACCGATAGAGGGGCACAATTTACAGCCAAATTCTGGAAATCTTTCCAAGAAGGTCGAGGTACTCAAGTCAAGCTTAGCACGGCATTTCATCCGCAGACTGATGGAACGTACCATCCAGACCTTGGAAGATATGCTACGAGCACGTGTTCTAGATTTCGGTGGTAGTTGGGATGACCACTTACCTCTAATTGAGTTTGTTTACAACAATAGCTACCATTCCAGTATCCAAATGGCTCCGTATGAAGCTTTATATGGAAGGAAGTGCGAGTCTCCAATGGATGGTTTGAAATAGGAGAAGTACGGCTAATAAGCCCCGAGTTGATTCAACAAGCGGTAGAAAAAGTCAAGGTGATCCGAGATCGATTATGATACTCAAAGTCGCCAAAATCTATGACAACCGCCATGAGACTTAGAATTTCAAGTTGCGTTTATCATTGGGTGTTTTTGAAGGTGTCACCAATGAAAGGTGTGATGAGATTTGGTAAGAAAAGAAAGTTAAGTCCTCGATACATTGGAACATATAAGATTATCCGCAAGGTGGGTCAAGTAACTTATGAATTGGATTTGCCTCGTAACTTGAATCGGTCCATCCAGTTTTTCATGTCTCAATGCTCCGCAAGTGTGTTGGAGATCCTATGAGGATTGTTCCAATAGATGATGTTCAAGTGATGAAAAGCTAGTCTATGAAGAAGGCCCATTGCCATATTAGAAGTGCAAGTAGAGACTTCGAAATAAGGAAGTAGCCTCGATTAAAGTCTTGGCGGCCAAATAACAACCGAGAAGAAATGACTTGGGAGGCAGAAGAGAAGATGAAATCCACATACCCACACTTATTTCAGCCCCCGGAAGAGATCCATCATGAGACATCGAGATTATGAGGTATGTATGTTTCTTTTTATGCATATGAGTCATGTGTGGCCAACTTATATTGCTATTGTGTTGTAGCCCTGTGAGGCAATATTATTATGGGTTGTTGTGACAGGATGGTAGTACTATATTACAGGGAAAACTCTGGCAAAATTTTCGTAGAATTCCCGAATGCTTAACATTCGAGGACGAATGTTCCAAAAAGGGGGGAAGAATGTTACACCCCGAAAAATTTTCGTTAACGTACAGTGAATAGACTAACGAAGGGCACGACGTATACGATGTTTTGATAAGTAAGAAATAGCATTTGATGATCCTAATCGAGATTTCAAAGACATTTGAGGTAAGGGAAGGAAGTTATTAATGAAAGCAAGGGATATGTTGTGTGTCGGGTAAGATTTACGAGTATCGAATTAATAATGATTTAATAGTGTCTTAGAGAAGAGTTATAATGTCCCTTATATTGTTAACGAGATGTTAAACAAGTGTCAAGAAGGTTCCATAAGGATTGGAGATCAAACGAACGACGGAGATCATTTCAGCGGAAAGGGGTTATATTTATCGACTTATACGGTCCGTATAAGGGTCCGTATAACACCCAAAAAGAAGATGTTTTCCCGATGGTGAACCACGGACACTTATACGACCGCACGTTATACGGACCGTATAAGTGGTCCGTATAATGCCCGACGGGCTGATTAAGTTGCAAATATAAATACATGTTCCCACTTCACTAACTTCATTTCCCACACTTTCTTCATCTCTCTCAAGACTTAGAAGGTTCTACATACTTCATCCACAAGAATACAAAGGAAAGCAAAGATCAATATCAAGAATTCAAGTGAATCAAGTGCATGAAGCTCACTAGGGTCCATCGAAGTCAAGAATTCTCTTGGAAGTGAAGCTAGGGTTTTGGCTCAAGTGAAGTAATTCCAGTCAAGGCTTAGTCCTACATTATCTAAGGTGAGTTCTATGTAGTTCCATGTTGTTTGAGGTATAGAAAAGTTGAAACGCTTGGATTGTAGAAGGAAATAGGAAATGGGTCATGAATGTAAGAATAGTGACATATTGAGTAGTAGTTTGGAATGAATCATGAATATTGATATGTTGTGATTGTAAGTAGCTTATGAATGACATTTAGAACATTGGATAAGTATTATATGTGTGAGAAAATGCAATAGTGAACTATGACCATGATTATGGAGAAGTTGAAGTGAAATTAAGAGATATGATAATGTGATGAATGATGATTGTTGCTTATAATATTGTGAATGTTATTATGGATGTTTGGGAGTCGATATGTATTACGAGGAAAGTTGTATAAACAAAGGAAATGCTACCCAATTTCTCTAGCTTTAGTAAGACGTTCATATAATCGATTAGCTAATGTTAATGCGAACCTTTGAAGGTAGAAAAAGTGGGCATCGAAGGAGAACCATCAAGCGATAGAATAGCTAAACGAAAAAGGCATGTAAGGCTAGTCCTTTCTTTCTAAGGCATGAATCTTATGGCATGATTTTCCTCCTTTTCCATGAATCTCCTACACTCCGGAAATTAAGAGTCTATGTTCATGAATAGCCATATGAGATAAAGATAAGAGATACATTATGAGCACGTTAATGATGATGATGAGCTTAAGTCCAAAGATTCTAGAATTCATGATACGATGTTCCTATAAAGCTAATGATGTTGTTTATCAGACACACTCACCTTATATGCTAATTCTTTCAAGGCGAGGTGCGTAATGTTTATGAATGCTCTATAATGGGATCGGGTTCACGACCTTATGTCAACCCGATAAAGTATAGTTGTTCATGAAGCCCATGTACGCATTATGATGAGTACACGATGATTGAGATATTACACCGCGCCTATACGGTCGGCACACCTCTAAGGTGGCAACGTATACACCATGTCTGGGATGGTATCGTATGTACACCACTACTGGCGGCATGAGATGGTACCCCGGGACGCGGGAGGTCCGGACGAGCACAATTATCACACCGTACCTATATGGTCGGCAAATCTATACATATACGCATACATGATATGATGATGATTATGTGCTAGTCATGCATTGTTTCTTTTATGATTTACGCCGGGCTACAAGTTGTTCCTTATTTGATGCTTCCTCATTTCATTGATGTATCATTATTGTTGATGCCTTACATATCGCACAATGTTCGCACCGACGTCCGTTTTCTTTGGACGTGTTCATGCCCACAGTGCAGACAAGGAGGCGATCCAGACCATGTGAGCTATCACCACCTGGTGGCACTCCATTGGTCTTTTTGCCCGGAGGGTGCCATTGATTTATTTTGTGTGTGTATATGTTTTGGGCACGACGAGTCCCGTCTCGTCCATATGTCTAGTAACCTAGTAGCGCTCATAGATACGTATGTGCGTAGTCGGTCTCGCGCTTCTCATCGTATGTATATATTATTTTGATAATCAAGGGCTTATGTATATAAAGGTAAATATGTTTCAAATGAAAATAGTTTTTCTATGATTATGGCATAAGAAATATGAATGAACGCAGATGAGTAATAGAAAATGGCTGCTCAGAAGTCGCCTCTGGTACTGCCCATGACTTAATTCTAATGTCGTGTGACAATATTAGAGGCGGGCTAGAGTTTTAATGGGGGTGTTGGACGGTACTTGTATTATAGTTTTATATAAAAAGTGGGACATAATATTATATAAGTTTGTATAAAAATTATATAACAAAGAAAGTGTATAAAGTTGTATATACAATGTATTCTTAGTTCGACAAAGGGGTATGGTAGGGGTTGATAGTTTTAATGGTGATTGGAAGGTGCTTGTAATATTATTGTGTATATACATTGTATAACAAGCCACGCATATAACAACAGTAAAAGTGTATAAAACACATACACACACACACACACACATATACATATTATACACACTTTATTACAAAAGACAGCGAGGGGGCAAAGTAGAGTGTGTCAAGTATAATTATTGTACAAAAAGTGTATAATTTTTGTATATTTAGTGTATAATGTATAATAAGTGTATGTTTTAGCAAGTTTACACTAAATATACACTTATGATGCAGTGTACTTAATTAGTATACTCTGATTATACAATTCCATCATTTAGTTTTATTGTTGTTGTGAAGAAGGAGAAGCAATGTGAAGAAAGAATAATTCAGTTGTAAAGATTACAGAATTTGTGGGAATAAAATATAAAAATTAAAAAAAGAGATTTACTAATGAAAAATAAAATTATGTAGAGAATAAGGATGAAAGTAGCATAATAGAGAGTTTTTCCCTAGGAATTTGCTTTACCAATTCTCCAATTTTTTTGGTGAATGATTTGCTTTTGGGAAGAAGGAAAAGGAAGGGAGAAGAGCGCGAAAAGAGGTGGATAGGATGAGAAAATCACCAGAGCACTGGTGATTATCTGTGTCTTTGGGGGAAGGCCTATTATTTTTGTAATTTTAGTTTAGTTAATGGAGGTTATATATTATGCTATGGCTAAGAGGTTGATAAAATTTAGGGCCAAGCGGCTCACTTTTTTATTTTCCCATTTTTTTTGGACTGCTATTGCTAAAAGTTCTATTTAATTTGGTGCAAATTGTTGCTATGACTGATATATTTGTGTTGATTTCCCTAAAAGTTTCCTAAAAATTAAAAGATCTCCTTAGCCCCTATATTAAAGATTCTAGGAAACAATCCTCACAAAAAGTACTCAAAGTAGAATCACTCTAGCAAATAGTTAAATCACTCTTCCCATACAATAAAGCTCTATCAGAAAGGAGAGGATCTTGTTATGGCATAGTAGTACTTGTGTAAGAAGGATCCCTTAACTGCTTATAAACAATCAAGCTAACTTGCTATTGAAGGGAGGTTCAGCACGTACATCATGACTCCCGCATTAATGAAGTCAAACTGACTTTGTAGGGGTTGGGGAAGCGAAACATTTTGTGAGTTGGTTGACTTTAGGGGTGACATATGGACTGATTTGGTTGAATTTGGACAGATTGAAAATGAATTGAGCAAAATGGAATTACAACCTAATCTACCCATATTCTATGCGGTCAAAAACAAAGTTAGCTAATTAATTAATGGTGGTTAAAATGGGTTAATCCATATTTTACCCATATTTATTACGTAAGATTGAGAAATGGACTAGTATGTTTCTAAGTTTTTAAAGTAAATTTCAAGTCTGTTACGCACGCAACAAGGTTTTCAAAGGAATTCTAACCCAAAGGAGAGGAAATTTGTAGGAGTACAAAATAAATCGGGCAATCGGATCAAATTGGTAAAAAACTATAACAACGAAAAACTTCCTATAATGAACTTATCTATTGGTGAAAAACATTTGTAGGTTGGATATTATATATATATATATATATATATATATATATATATATATATATATATATATATATTGAGTAAACTAGCTTTTCTTATTTATATTCTATTGAATTTCAATTTTTTATCAAGTTCATAAATTTTCATGGAAATTTTAACATTTCTTGAGATGTATTTTGTATTCGTTTGGTAGAAATTATGTTTGTGATAAAGAGGAAAAGTAAAATACTCCCGGTAAAATATCTCAGGTATATTTCAAATTGATTTTGAAATTCTATCACAACTCATTCGATTGAATTAGAAATTTATAGTTTGTACTTATTCAGTGAATTTAAACACATATACAAGATTTGCACCAAAGTTACTAAATAACGAACCCATAATTTATGATGCACTACATCTGAGAAAAATATGTCAAGAATATTAAACCATTAAAATATTAAATAGAAGTAACACTAAAAATCAAAATTATAGTGAGATAATAAAAAATCTTGAATGTTTCGATCAGGTTTCTGATTCTCGATTTTTGGATAGTTTTAGTATATTTAAACTCTTGCGATTGGGATCTATATTGGGTTTTAGTTAACAATTTTTAATTTTATTTTATAGTTGACGAATAATTTTTTATAGCATAAACTAGAATGATTATTACTTGTAAAGCTATCAATTCCTAAATAGGTTTCTGAGAAAATCGCTTCAGTGGATAGTATTAATGTTGATTCAACAAAGACCAAATATTTCTAGAAATCGTCAGGAAGGATTCTCAATTCCTTGTCATTGTAAAAAGAAATCAATATGCACACAAAAACCAGGAAAAGTACTAGACCGTAGATGATTAATGTAAGATAAATTACGCATCATGTGCCCATTTTCAACCCGTTTCCAACCCATCTTATTGCAAGTTGAAAATGGGTTAACCCATATTTACCAATATTTTAAAGGGTAACATACATAAATAGCTACAGTTTATAGGCGTCTAATATGATATAGCTAGAGTTTGGGTTATTACATTTCGTAGCTAGTATTTAATAATTTATGTCTTGTATTCCGATGTATTTAAATACATAAGTATATAAATTGATGTATCCTTTTTCTTTGACTGTATTTGAATGTATTCGACCTCCGATTGAACGTATTTGAGCTCCGATCGAACGTATTTGAGCTCCGATCAGCAAGGCGCAACGCCAGTGGCGATCAGATCTGAAACCGATTGAATGTATTTGACTGTATTTAAAGATAGTCGAGCTCCGAAATAAAGCGACCGCAGGCGTATTCACAACAACCCGATCTCATATCTGAAATACAACGACTACTGGCGTATCCGACTATGTTTTGGCTATATTTGAATGTATTCGAGCTCAGATTGAAAAGAGAGGGGTGAGGGAGCAGAGAGCATCCGATCCTCAAACAACAAAAATTCAAAAAAATACACGAATATCTGGTACCGTATTTCGTTTCCACTATATTCATTCATAACTATTTTTACATTATATTCAAGTCACTGTATTCAATTCGGTTGTATTCAAACAACAAAAATTCAAAAAACTATAGAGATTTGCCGAAATACAAGAGAAATTACAAAAAAAAATATATTGTATTTACATTCAAAAATGTAAAATACACTCAAAACCGACCAGGTCTGACAAACACACTGTTTTCCGGCCAGATCTGAAATACCACAGCGACACCGCCAAATCTAAGACACCATGGCGACACCATCAAATCTGAAAAACACAGCACCGCCACACTGTTTTCCGGCTAGATACGCCTTTCACGTCGTCTATTCTCTCCGTTCCAAACCCTGACTAACGTCCACCCCCACCCATGACTTCTTGTGACGATGATTTCTCTCTCCTCGGTGACGATAACGCCACTATCGTCGTCGCCTTCAGTAAGGGGGGAGAAAGAGAAGGGTGAGGGATAGATTGATACAACTTACACAAATCTTTGCACCGCTGCTCCGTATGACTTCAAATCAAGATCAAAGAAAAAAGAACGGCAGAGATAGTTTGTATTGGAGTCTTAATCCATCCTCCACCCCGAAAAAGTAAAAAAGCAGCCTCAATAAAAAGGTCCGGGTGTATATGATGCTTGTCTCAGGATCATGGATTGAATCAAGTTGATTTTCTTCTCAAGAAAAAAATGAAGTTTGGAGAAAAGAGGTGTGAGGGAGAAGAGAGAAAGTGATGGGAATTGATACACAAATTAAAGGAATATAGCTACTAGCGGTAATATTCGTTGTAGCTACGTATGGTAATATATTTAAAGTGTAGTTATTATACTTGAATACCTCTTATATGTTAGCTACAGCATATAAAATGGCAGATTGCATGTGGGCTTAATATGAACAAGGTTGGTCATGTGCTGCAAAAAGTTGGGTCAAAATTGCCACCGCCGTTGAGTTGATGATAGCAATACAAGCACTAAGGCCTACCCCAAGCTAAGGGGAAAACAATACAAAATGTCCATTGGAGAGAAAACTATTTACCCGCCTATGCCTCTCCTAAACTTATTTTTCTTCTACCCGGTCAAGTAGAAAATACTTACACAGTACCCGCTCGCCAAAAAACGCTTCCTCCATGATATCATCTCGGTATATTATATATCATAATGGTATTACGGAGGCTCGCATCGGGGTACTGTGTGATGAGAATGTGTCACCAAGGTTTAAAGGAGCAAGTACTGTGAGATGAGAATGTGTCACCAAGGCTTAAAGGTAAATTCTACAGAGTGGTAGTTAGACCGACTTTGTTGTATGGAGCAAAATGTCGGCTAGTCAAGTTCACGTCTAGAAGATGAGTATAGCGGAGATGAAGATGCTCAGGTTGAAGTGTAGGTATACTAGGATGGGTATGGTTAGGAATGAAGTTATACGGGGAAAGGTGGAAGTGACTCTTGTGGCGGACAAGATGAGGGAAGCGCGATTGAGATTGTTCGGGCATGTGAAGAGGAGGTGTGAGGATGCGCCAGTAAGGAGGTGTGAGCGGTTAGCTATAATGGGAGTTAGGAGAGGTAGAGGTAAGCAGAAAGAGCTGGGGGAAGGGAGAAGGTGATTAGACAAGACATGACACAACTCCGACTATTTTAAGGACATGACCCACTGGATAGGTAAGTGTGGAGGTCAAGGATTAGGATAAGAGAGGTTAGTGGTAGCCGAGTATCTCTCTTTATTAGTAAAGTATTAGTTAGTAATCGCGTAAATTCTTTTCTTCGAGGTGTAATACGAATCGTTTTTATTCTTACGCTTTTATCTTGCTACTTTGTTGCCATATTTTCTTGATATCATGCTTCAAATTCATTTTTTCTCTCGGCGAGGTCATTTGAGGCTTGACCTCCTACCCGACAAAGGTAGGGGTAAGGCCTGCGTTCATACAACCCTCCTCAGACCCACATATGGGAATACACTGCATATGTTGTTGTAATGGTATCATGGAAGGCGGAGAGAATAGTTGTCTGATGGACTAAAGTAGTCCTCCATGATGGCATCTCGGTATATGGCATATACAATAGTATCATGAAGGAGCGAGTTGTTAATGAAGCGATCGAAGCGTCTTCCATGATACCATCATAGTATATGTACATAAGAGATGGTATCATAGAGATTTTTTGAGAAAAGTGTGTTTTTTAAATAAATAAACATGATTCTCTATGATACTGTGTCAGTATATTATATATAGCATATGAATTTCAGAGTTGAAAGAAGTCCTATCTGATACCGTCATAGTATATAAGAGACAGGACAATACCATATTGGTATCATAATTTTGGGAGCATGAAAGTAAGGGAGCATGGGCGGGTAATTATTTTGTGTTTAGGGACATCTGCGTTCTTTCCCCAAAGCTACATCCTGAAACCGTTGACAATATTCCAAGTAAAAGGGGTTGGAAGTGTTCAGAGTATCTTTCCAATCTCAACATATTAAATATTAGTTATAAGTCGGCACAGTAAATCTACTTGCTTCAAAGCCTCAGATGGTTGCTTTACGTTGAAGTGAATGTTTTTGCTTCACCTAACTGCCTACACAAGGCAGATAGTATAAATGCTACCATTTCTGCCAGATGTTTGAAATCTTCAAACAGGTAACTCAGAGGAAGCGCTTTAAGTTTAGGAACAAAAGACACAACACCACCAAACTCTAGAAGGCATAGGGACATCAAATAGCGAGTCAAAACTCACAGTTCGTTCAGGAGCACATTGTACAAGATACTCTTCTTTTATAGAACTATACTTCCTGAGAAACCTGAAACAGTTCAGAGATGCGGTATACTTAATTTTACACGCATCATTTCTGCATTCGTGCTATTTATAGTGCTACTACAGAGATCTTTCTTGCTTTCTTTGAGGAACAAAACGCCAGAGGTCCACTGCAATGTCAACCTCCTTTTTCTTGTGAAATTTGTACAGTTGTGGCACATCATATCGAAGCTGCAATTGAAAGAGGTCACAAAATTAAGTAGGCGTTTGGCCATGAAAATCAAATAATTTTCACTTGATTTGGTATTTTGGAGTTGGAGTTAAAGATGGAGTTGTGTTTGGTTATAGTTTTTGCAAAGAATATTTAGTTTTTTGAATGTATTGAAAGTGAAAAAAGTGAACGAAAAAAAAAGAAGTGGAAAACAAGTTTTGGTTGTTTTCCAAATTCCAAATACAACTTCAAGTTGTATTTGGAATTTTTATGGCCAAACACCATAAAGTGAAAAAAGTGAAAAAATATTCCGAAAAAAAGTGAATAATTCTCATGGACAAACGGGCCCTTATCACCAGCATCACCAAGAAGGAAAACCAAACATTGAATCAGGTTGCTTGATATTTAAGAACTGTTAGCTGAACACAAAAATAAATGTGCACCTCACATATAACTTCAGCACTTCTTGCATTATAATCTAGCAATGCTGCTCTTTTCACATGCTGTAACACCCACAGAAACAGAACAATTGAAAAAATTACATATATCCTCCTGAATATTAAATAGAACCTACAAATGTCAATCATGACCCTAGATCAGAGCACTCTTGCGCTAAAGAGTACTACTACTACAGATAATTGTATTGATAAAGAAACAACTTCTGTTTTTCGCTTTTCTTGATAAGTGATAGCAACTTAATTTATAAGCAGAATAGCCTAATACATGCACCATTGTGTTATCCCAGACCCCCCCCCCCCCCCCCTCTCCCCCTCTTACTCCACGAGTTTTCTAATGGATACTTGAACCTGTTCAAAAATATTATAATAAACATCTCTGGATTCGCGTGATGTTCGCTTTCTTGAAATGGAAACACATAAATATCAACGTCAGAATTTTCTATGACAAAATAATGATTTATTTTTTCCACATTATTTAAAAAACGGAAAAGGCTCAAATATGCCATCCAACTATCGGAAATGGCTCATTTATGCCACTCGTCAATAGTTTGGCTCATTTATGCCATCGAATTATAGGAAATGGCTCATTTATGCCATCGAACTATAGGAAATGGCTCATTTATGCCACTCATCAATAGTTTGACTCATTTATGCCATCGCCCGTTACCAAAATAACTCATCCATGCCATTTTTTATTTACGCCAGTTTTATAATACCAGATATGACACGTGGCCTTCAATTAGAGGTCTACGTCGTTTAATTAAACCAGCCCAATTTTAAATACCAAATTAATAAAAAATTCGACCCATACACCTTACCCACCCACAATCATAATCTAGTTGGAGGCCACGTGTCATATATGGTATTGTAAAACCAACTTTAATGAAATATGGCATGGATGAGTCATTTTGCTAACGGGCGATGACATAAATGAGTCAAACTATTGATGAGTGGCATAAATGAGTCATTTCCTATAGTTCGATGGCATAAATGAGGGCATAAATGAGTCAAACTATTGACGAGTGGCATAAATGAGCCATTTCCAATAGTTGGATGGCATATTTGAGCCTTTTCCGTTTAAAAAACTCTATCTTGTTTTTTATTTTTCGCTCCACCATATATTCCATAGGAAAATCGGCACTTCAATCAACACACAGTTCAATTTCTTCTCCTTTCACCACCACTGGAGTGTTCCCTTACTCTTGGTACACACTAAATCCAGTAGAAATGTCCAAGAAAGCAGGCTTGGATATAACCCACGACTGTTTTTCATGGCTTGACAAACAAGATCCAAACTCAGTTATTTATGTGTCATTCGGATCCACAACTACACTATCAGAGGAACAAATCAAAGAGCTGGCACTTGGTTTTAAAACAAAGTGGGCAAAAGTTCATCTGGGTTCCAAGAGAAGCAGATAAAAAAGGTGGGGATAATGTTAAAAAAGGATGTAATTTCAATTTGCCAGAAGGGTATGAAGAGAAATCTTGGCACACCCATCAAGTGGGGGTTTTATGAGCCATTATGGGTGGAATTCGCGCATTGAGAGCATTTCAATGGCGGCTGCTTGGCTTGAAGTCATTCAGATTAACTAGTTGATAACAAAACTACTGAAAATTGACATTAGGAAAATAGAGATGAATTGGTGACTACTATCAAAATTGAAAATTCAGTGAGATTCTGATCGCTTCTGCAGAAGGAGAGGAGCTGAGGCAGAGAGTAACAAATTTGAGTGGCGTTGTGAAGAAGTCAGTCAAGAATGGCTCCAGTCGCAAGGAGATGGATTCCTTTGTTGCTCATAAATTTACCTTTTGAGTTAGGAAAAACTAATGGAAACGAAGGAAAAAAATTTTCTGAGCAATTGTTCGAGTGACCTATTCTTGATGGGCCACTAAGCCAAGTTGTAGAATCAAGTGAGCCATCACGTGCCACGGATATTGACTGTGTGGTTCTTTTGGAGACAGTTGACTCTGGCGGCTTATTCCACATATGAACCACCAGGTGTTTTGAGTTCCATTTTTGGTGCTGTACTCTTTGCTATAGCTCGAGTTATCGAGTGAGTGGTTCATCCTCTTTGCTGGATTTATATAGAGGTGGTAATTTAAGGAGAAAAGGTGGTGATGATGATGGTGAAGGAGGAGGACCGGTGGCAGCAGTATATTTGAAGAAAAATGGGTGTTTCTTCTTCTTCATTTCTTCCTCTTCGCCGAGTGTTTTTCTTTTCCCTTTATTTTTTGCCTTTTTTCTTTTAGTTTTCCTAATTGTCCTTTTTAAGTCAAAATCTATCCATTCATATATCCATGCCACATAATGTCAGCCAACGGTCAGGAGCGTTTAAAAGAGTTAAGTTCTTTCAAGTAGAGGTGTCTACTTGAAAACTCATGGAATAAAGGGGGCCGGGATGCCAAAACAGTGCAATTAGAAGTGTCTATAGGGCTAGACTGCCTAATTTATAGCTACGTGATTTATGAGCAGTCAGCACAACAAAGTCAAGCACTTTCTTAGTTCATATTTAAGCCATTTAGTGTGGATGACAAGGAAATTTCTTTTCACCAATCATTCCCTCAATTATTGGAAGATCATATGGAAGAACATACTTCTCTTGTTGTGGTCTTATGCAAGGAATAAACAGCTTGAGAAGCAACCTGATACAGTCATAAAGTAACATATTAGAAACTTGGGAACAGATGAGGACTAAGTGCCAACATAATACACAAGAAGAGGATTTAATAAGTGTTGATAACAGAAATATGCATAGGACAGCTGTACCTTCATTGCTGCAGAGAGAAAGTCCATGTCAGCACCTTTCCTCCGTGTACCAAAAGGTGGATTCATAACCACTGTTTCAACAATCTGACCTGCACATAGTTGAATATCAATTATGAGCCAGGTGTAAGAGATATGGAAAGTGGGGCGAGAAAGATACCTCTCCATTTTAAGTTTCTCATGTCGCATTGAATAAAATCCATGTCTAGCTGCGGAAGAAACGACGATTAGCACACAGATTAACGCAAAAAAAATTATAAAGAGAAATCAATCTAAAAGGATGAATGTTCCTCAACCTTACAACATAAAAAGAACACAACGCAATAACCTTGTCAAGAAAAAGATGGAATTACCTCAAGCTCATCCATGTTTGCAGATGCAATCTCAAGAGACTCAGTATCAATATCTAGCCCAATAACACTTCTGTTCAGAACAAAGTGTCAATATGACACCCTCAAAATTGACTTAAAAAAATGAGATAATGGTCAAAAACACATCTGAACCATCACGTTTCGCAAGTTTTACACTAACTATCGGTTGTTCCCTTTTCTACCTCGAACTATCACCATCTATGTATTAAAGCACGCCTAGTTGAGTAGATGGCGATAGTTCAGGTAGGAAATGGGAACAACTGATAGTTGGCCTAATTAGCTTCGAGGTGCGTTTTAATACATAGACAGTGATAGGTCATGTAGGAAAAGGGCAATAGCTATAACAAAAATTGAGAAAATGTCTCCTTTTAATTTACGATTATCAAAAAAAAAAAGAAAATGTTGCAAAATTTATATTAAGCACATTCAATATAAGTTCAAGACACATAAGGGCCCTAACCATGTTTCAACTTGTGATCAATCCATAGGTACCGATAGAAAATAAATAAAACTAATGGTTGAGGTGTGATACTCGCGAAAAAGTGATAGTTCAGATGTGTTTTTGACCATTAACTCTAAAAAAATCCATAGCACAAGGAACAAATAATAGCATTCCCACTCAACAGTAAAGTTATGAACATACTCAGCTCCCAAAAGACCCGCGCCAAGGCCTAATGTACCGCAACCACATCCAAAATCAGCTACCACCTTACTGTTCACATCCTCAAATGAATTCTCAGCCTAGAAAAAATATATTTTCAGAAATACCACCTCAAAACAAGATACCCTAACGAAACCAAAAGAAAAAATTCTAATATTAAAGAAACAAGGATACAGAAAAAGGGTGGGGGAATTACATACAGTGAAAAGCATGCGAGAAGCAATGTGGGGTCCAGTAGGGTATTGTTCAAGTTCAATCTGTAATAGCCAAAAGAAGAAGATGTGTTTCTGTATTTAGAAATAAAGAATCAGAAAGCAAACATGAGTAGAGAGGAGAAGATTTATGAAAAAGGGGGAACCTTTGGAGTGGAGAACTGGTCAAGAGAACCAAGAAGACCTTCTAATTGCTTCAGCTTCATCCTTCACTGCTAAACCCTCTAATTCTTCTTGAAAGTACAGAGACAGAGAGTATTTTGTGAGGCTTCTAATGACCGGAAAATCCGATAAAAGGACATAAATGGTCGTACGTTCAAAATAATCCCTTAACTATGCACTTAACAATTTTGGTCCTTTCGATTTGTCACAATTTAACAAAATTAGTCCCTCCACTATGAGGGTTGGTTAAAAATAATTCCTTAAGTATGCACTTAACATTTTTGGTCCTTTAAGTTCATCAAATGTTAACACTTTTAGTCTCCGATAAAATATTCATCGAACTCTATTTGTTAGATTTGATGAGAACTATAAAAAAATAAAAAAATAAAAATTAGCGAGAACTTACATTTGAGTCTGCGTTTGATTAAGTTATAATTAAAGGCTGTTTTATAGCTTATGGTAAAAAAATAAGTCGGTAGTCTAACTTATTTTTTTTTTACTATAAGCTGATTTATAAACTAAGTTAAATGGTTCAATTATTTTTTGAGCTTATTTTAAGCACAAAATAACTTTTAATCCCTACCAAATTAACACTAAAAAAAGCCGAAAATTTTTATAATCCAATCCAAGCAGACTCTTAGAGTATACATTACTGGAAGAAAAGACCAAATACTCGTCAAAACCGACATAAGTAAATCAAATAAAGCGAACTACAAAAATTGTCACTATTAAAAATAAGTGAAAAACGATGGACGGAAACCAATGGATAAAATCAAGAAACACTATTTTTAAAAATTTTATTGTTTTTTATGAAAACCAATGGATGTCCGTCGGTTATTTTTGAGGAAAAATGGGCGGAAACTCTTTTTTTTTTTTTTTTTTTTAAAAGAATCACTACGATGGAAGTATTTATTTTTATATCGGGTTTTCAGTAAAAATGAGTCTAGTGTATTTTACTTAGCCAATGAACTCTCTCGATTTTAATCAACAAGAAATCTGCATTTCGGTATTTTGTGTTTCGAGACATTGTTTTTACATTTATCAAGTCCGTAGGTTTTTAAATGAATTTTCCTTATAACTAACCGACGTCCGTTGGTTTTGTTGTGATATTTTTTTTCTTTAGTAATGTGGCCTCTAAATGTGAGTTCCCTAATTTTTTCCTTTTTTTCATAGTTCTCATCAAATCTAACAAAATGTAGTTCATGAATATTTTTGTCGGAGACTAAAAGTGTTAACTTTTCGCGAACTTAAAAGGATCAAAACCGTTAAAGTGCATACTTAAGGGACTATTTTAACCAACCCTCATAAGTTAATGGACCATTTTTGTTAATCTCATGGGAAACTTAAATGACCAAAACCGTTGCCGCATAGTTGTCACTACTTATTTTGAACCTACTCTAATTATTTTGAGGACCATTTATATCCTTTTCTGGGAAGAAAACCCCTACTCCAGCATTTTCCAATAGAGACTACAACATCAACCCAATCAACTTCTAAGGAGTAATTAGCACTTCCCTATTTTCTGTTGGTGTTTAATTTTTGCCCCTCATAACAAATCTAATTTTTTTTGCGGGGTATAAATTTATATTTTTTGTATGATTTTCACCCCCCAACCTTACTTTAAAAATCAATCTCCCCCTCAACTTTGAACAATAGTCATTCTCCTCCCTTTATCCTATGCAATGTCTATTTCGTCCTTATTATTTTCAATCCTCCATTTATATAATACATTTTTATATTATATGTAATATTTATTTTCTTAACTTAGGTATTTATAAATTTATTTAAGTTCATTAACATATTAAGTGGAATAATACTTTTATGAATTTGTCACAAAATCTAGTGCTATTTTTTATGATTGTTATCTCAATATTTTTTTCATAACTGGAAATTTTATTACCAAAGTATAGTAATATTTATAAATTATTTCTACATATGCATTAAATATATGTATGTACAAGCATGTCTATGTATAATTAAATTTAACGTCTCTCTTATTCTCTGTTGTCCATAAAAATAAACAAGTTTTTGGTTGTAATTAATGGAATATTTCTTAAACTTAATTTAAAACTCATTCACATTATAAATAAAAAAAAATTAAGAATTTGTCTCTATTTTTTTTTTTTTTTTGTATTAGTTGCATTAAAATATATTTATAAAGCTATTATTACCTGTTATTTTCAGTTGTATAAAAAGATATTGGAGTTTTGATTGTTATTAATAAAATTTATTGTTTTTATTCTGCTAATTTATTTCATTATAAAATATTATTAACTTATATGCTCAATTAGTATTTGCCACTTTTTTTTCACCCAAAAGATAATATTTATTTTTTATAGGAAAGTTGTTACATAGATTAAAAAAAATGAAGAATATCTTGATTTTAAAAAGTAAAAAAAGAAGAAGACAAAAGTTGATAATGTAAGGGTAAAATAGAAATTTAAAAAGTCAATCGAATAAAAGGGCAAAGAATTACTCATTCTCAAAGTATGAGAAGTTGACTTTTTAAAGAAAGTTAGGGGTTTTAAATGATTTTCACCCATTTTATAAATTATGTCATGCGTCCTTAAAAAACTTATACACTATTGGGGACATGTTTTTAATTTTGAAAGGCAAAATTAAAAACCTGCCCATTAGTGGCAAACGTGCGATTTCTTCGAGGGTTATTTGCACAAATGGCCTTATTTCATGGTGGTATTTAATTTTTGTCCTTGAGCACTTTTGGTGCAGATAAATCAAATCTCGGCCACCATAGTAAGCATTTAACTTAAGATATGTATCATAACATCCCAAGTTATGTCGACAAGGTTTAAAAACTTTCAACACTCAACATAATCAAAAAAAGCGGCATAAGTGTAGATTACGCTCGACAAAAGTTTACATTTAGCTTTTGGCATATGTATTATAACATCCACACAAGTTATTCCGGAAAAAGGCAAAACTTTCACCACTCAACATAATCTCGAAAAAATACTACAAAACTTATCCATTTGCGTCACTTAACCCTACAAAACTTGTGTCAAGCGAGGTAAATTCAAATAAGCCGAAGACAAAAATATTATAAACCGATACCGAGCGAAGCAAGTCTGAATATTTTCATTAAACAAGCGGAGAGGTAAAAATTAAAAACCACATATTAGGGACAAATTTTAAAGACCAAGCGTTTGACGGCCATCAAGTGCAAAAACTTCATGAACTTTAGTGAAAATATTTGCACTTTTGACCCCATTTTCTCGTTGGTCTTAATTTTTTACCCTTCAAGGCAAACAATATTTTTGCGGGACATTAATCTATACTTTCACATCCTAATAGTTATGCCCCAAGTCCTTAAAAAATTTATATCCCTCTAGACATAAATTTAATTTTAAAGAGTAAAAGTTAATGACCGGCCTATTTGAAGGCAAAAATTAAGGGAAAACAAAACAGATTGCCCATAAAAAAGCAAAATAATTTCCACGTATGCCCCCATCCTCTATCGTATATAGAAACCAATCGTTGCTTTCGACAAAGTTTCCTCATTCCTTTTATTTACGCACTTAGCTTGACTTTCTAGTCATGTACTTGTTTAGAGTCGTGAGTATGAGTTAGTCGATTTCGTCTGGGTTGAATAAGGAGTGTAGTTTCCTCTTTATGCGGGCATACGAGCATAAGCTCTTGTTTGGAGTTAAATGAGATCTATTTAAGTTTCAGTTTGTTTCTCTTTCCTCTCTTCTATATTCTTTTCTAAAGTTTAAATAGTTTTTATCGATTAAGTTACGGTTGTATTTGGTTATTTCTCCTTTGTTCGAGTATATGTCCAAATCCATTGTGTGTTCGTGGGAATGAATAATCCTTATTCCAATTTAGTCCCGCCCCGGGCATTTCGAACTTCTAAAGTCCCGATATGCCGCGTGAGATATAGCATGTTACAATCTGGGTGTCTTGACTAGCCTTTGTTTAGGTAAACATCTTGTGTGGGATTAGTTTTGTTACTCCTCAATGTGTCGTCTCCGTCTAATTTGGAATGCAGTTAATCTTAGTAAAATCCGTGAACATTAGCCCATGTTTACCTTGATGTCTTCTAATCCAAGTATGTAAATCAAAATTTCCTCATTTGTTGAAATATACTCAAACACGTGTTACTATTAAAAACTTAATCGTGTATATTTGATGTGGTTTAACTCAATTAAATGCTAAGTTTTCTCTCTTCTTTTACTCGTCCTTTTCTTTATTTTTACGCATGAAATCACCCGAGTACGAGTCCAACGGAATCATCTTTTCTCCATATTCGTGTCGGGTCGAAGCCCAACATAACATTACCGAGTCGGCACCACGTGCCCGCATCGAGAAACAACAAAAAGACTCGTCCCGAAGCCCATATAGACACCAACAACAAAGAAAAGATCGCTCAAACTTCACGTGGCGCAAATGGGCCTAAGCCGATACGTTTGAATTTTTCTCCTTCATTTACATTACCTTAGTTATTTGTTTGTTGATTTCTGATGTTGTATGACTAACTTTTTACCTTGTTTTACTTTTCTTAATCTAGTTGAATACCGAAGTCAAAACGTGAGAATCATAGTCACTAAAAATGTTTGAATGATGGTTTTGTATTGTACGAAAAGTTTCCATTTCCTGAGAAATGGAACCCAACCCGTAAGTAACTTTACTTTGGTATGGTATGATCATATGTCTGAACCTACACTGATCCTTTGATTTGCTTGTATGTACATAACACTCATTCGAACCCTCGGTGCGGTTTCGAACATTGATCAATGAATCGGGAAGATTTGTTCCCAACTTACCTATGTCGACCGCAACTGGCGACAATTGTCTCGGTCCTGGTGGGAGGCCGGAAATCACGGTAAGTCCTTCCCTCAGAGCGCTGCTCCGTCTTCCCTACGTGCTATGTTATGTTGGATAGGTTTGAACTGTTCTTCTTTCCTTTACAGGTCTATCAAAGGCCACCAAAATTCAGGGCCAAGAGGTTGCTGAGGTGTCACGACCCGAACTACGGGCCATGACGGGTATCCGGGACTAACCACCGAACACCGCTCACGCTGTTACTTATCCGTTCTCATTCGTACTATATGCTCATAATCATAGAAATTTATTAACATTTGAAACATAATTACTTTCGTAACATAAGCCCTTCGGCTATCAAAATAATATATACACGTACATACATATACATGAAAACCATGGGGACATACTACCACATTACATGCGTATCTACGAGCTCTCTACAGAAGTAGATTAGACATATGGACGGACAGACCCCGTCATGCCCAATATATAAATATACATACATATGTACCAAAAGAATAATCAATGGCACCTCCGAAAATGGAGTGCTCTCAAATCACCGCTAGCTCCCTATGAAATCGGGGTCACTCTCGTCTACCCGGGCATGAACACAGCGTCCGAATAAAGGACGTCAGTACGAATATTGTACTGAGTATGTAAGGCAAGAATGAAGTAAACATAACAAGAATATCATAAGTTATGAGATGAGGATACAACCTGTATACACTTCTAGGCGTAGATACATTTCATATACATACATCATACATAAGCATATCGTGTGCATTATCATAGCGTATGTCTTATCATATCACGTATACATCATCATGCCATACATGCATCATCACATCAATCATACATGATCACGTTGTTAACCCGCGTCCGGGTAACCATCATATGCCGCCCACTAGTGGTGTCATGCCCGGCCCTCTAGGCTCGGTGGAAACATAGCAGCCCGCCTTAGTAGTGACATGCCCGGCCATCTAGGCACGGTGGAATCGTATGCGCCCCCGCCTTAGCGGTGACATGCCCGACCAATTAGGCGCGGTGAAACCACATCATCATCATATCATGCATTTATCATCATACATATCATAGACTTATCACTATCATTCACTTCATAGACATATCATAGTTCTATCATAAGTTAATATCATTATACATATATCATCAATTCATACATTAGAACTTGGAGCAAGTATAGTCATGTCGGGGTGACGTAAGATAGTAGACCCCCGACTTCATTATGGAGCATTCGTAAGCATTCTGCCTCACCTTGAAGGAACAAGCATAAGGTGAGTGTATCTAATGATCAATATCAATGAACTATGGATGGCTTCATTAGCTTAATAGGAGCATTATACCATAGACTATAGCATCTCTAGACTTAGCTTGTCATTAACGTTATCATAATCAG
>NW_026726939.1:0-41257 GCF_029784015.1 Lycium ferocissimum
TGGGGGCTTGATACGAGGGAGTCGAATGAGTGGTCTCCGAAATTTGGGTACATTTTATTAGCGGTGGGGTGCGGTAAGAATTATCGACGTGATGCGGGTCAGCTGGATTCAATGGAGGTGGGATAGTCCCTGGTGGATAGATGGGGAAGTGTTCAAGTATTGGAGAGCTGAGAGAAAGAAAGGGAGGAGGAGGCCTCCTTCCTTCAGTAGAAATACCCCTGTTAGCGTTAGCCGCTTCATTCTTAGAAATCTTGTCTTTGAGGGTCGTGATGGTGCTTAGCAATGTTGTGATCATGTTCTCTGGAGGTGATGCCTCCTGGGGGTCTTGGGTATCTCCTTCGCGAAGAACGAGCCCATTCCTTCTGTCATCTGATGTACCATTCGTATTTTCTTTCCCTTTGTCGTCATTCGACAGTGATGCTAACGCGGCTTTTGATCTCGTGAAGTATGCCAGCTTGCGGGAATAAACTAATCAGCCTCATTCTATAAGATAAGAATAACTCAACAGTAGACAAAGTTAGTTATCTAATGTTAAATATAAAAGCATAATATCACGTATTTCTATTAAAGAAATGCACAAACCACATAAAGTCATATATTAAAGCCCGAATACTGGTTGATCCTTTGTTCCAAAAGTTCGAATGTTATGGGCTTTTTGTGTTTGGGTGTGGTCCAATGAGCTTTGAGGTTGACTTAATTTTGCAAACCTTCTCTCTTTTATAAAATAACGGGAGGGGGGGGGGGGGGAGGGGGGATTATAATTTATATTATATAGGGGCCGAGTCTTACGTAGACTGCCTACGTATCCCTCCAGGGGAAATCAGGCCCTATCGTAGTTCATTTTACAAAGAAGGATATGTATTCTTTCCTAAATATCCTTTAAGCTAAACCTATACTAAAGACATCCCCAGACTAGGCCTGATAAGGGCTTTCCGCGTATCTCTCCAATAGGGACATCAGATCGGCGCGGTTCCTTATATATTTATGGGGCAGAGGCAAATTTTTTCTGCAAAAGTGGGGGGACACCTAATATCTACCCAAAAATGTAGTTCGGCGAGTTGTTGTCCTTATGAACTCACTCTCTCATGTTATCTTTCTTTCATTCTTAGCACTGTAGTAGGAGGATGACCAAGATCTCCCCAACTCTGATTATATGCTCGAGCTCGAGCTTGAAAGCATAACATTCCTTGATATCATATCTTGTAGCTCCTAGATGGAATAACACACCTTGTTTCTGTAGGGGCTCGTGGACAGGTTCTACGGACTTGATTTTTCCTAAGACAGCCAGGGTCGAGAAGATGCGAGAGTACGTCTCCTCAAAGACTGTGAAGTCATACCGCTAAATCATAGTTTCAGCGGTGACTCCATCCCCTAGGACGATAGGGTCATGGACTAGTAGGGTATATGGCCCCCATAGAGTCCTAATGATTTTATCGCCTATAAGACTGACGATTCTTCCTCTCAAACCTAAACACTCATTCAGATTGTGACCTACTTGATTGCGGTGGAAAGGGCATCTCTTATAAGCATAAACCCACTCAGGGGCTGTTAGTCTGGCTCGCTCGGTGAAAGGGATTCCAATGGCTTGCATCTTCTCGAACACGTCTTTGCAGCTGACGGGTCGAGGGGCCACTTGAAAAGGCGAGAATCGAGCTTTGAAAGCTATTCCCTACCAGGCGGGTGAATGAGGGTCCACTCTTCCAAAGTTTTTCGATGCCATAGTGGATGTAGCTGGCACAGTTTTGATGAAGGAGCGTAGAAATCGAACCCTTCGTCGGTGGGTGCATAGTAGTTAGATTTGTCATCCACATCACGCCCTTCCACCTGGAAGTCGGGGAACATTCCAAAAGGCTCTAAGTCTCCCTCAACCTCTATGTCCACAGGTTCAGACTCTTCCTGTTTAATATCCTAAGGTTTAGTTTCCTGTGGTTGGTCTTCTTCAGCTTCTTGCGGCTCGGGGGCTTCTTCCTGAGGCTCCGACTCATATTTTGAATCTGACTTCATCATCCATGGGTCAGACTCAACTCCCTGATTTTTATTTCCCTCTTCTGAGGCTCCCTCTCGAGGTGTCTCTGGCCTCCTTTCTAGTGGTATGTAGTTCATCACCAACTCCCTTACTTCCTCAGAGACGTTCTCTTCATATTATTGTTCTTGGGGTATTCTTTCTGGTGGATTTCCCAACAGATTCAACAACCTATCAACCTCTTCAATCTTCCTGCCTATCTCCTGAAGATGCACTTTCATCTGCTAAACCTTGAGTCGTAGCATTTCAGCAGTCTTTCCTAGGGTGAGCATGTTTTGATCTCCTTGGTTTGCCGTCTTTCCTAGGGTGAGCATGTTCTGATCTCCTTGGTTTGCCATTTGAAAGTCAACCTTTTAAGTGGAGATAAACAAAGGTAAGTTCTTAATCAATTAGTTTTCTTTTAGTTATGTAATTTAGATCATTGGATCAATCGTATTCAGGCTTTAATACACGATAGCACATATAGAAAGTAGGCATGTGAGGCATGTAGCAAGCAGTCATGTTATTTTGTAAACAGTTATACTACTCGAGTTTCTAAGGCTTCTTTGAGCCAAGGCTGTCTTAATCGTTTGAAACATGCAAGTGCCATTTGTAAAGATGAACTATTGCTCCGAAAATCATCATTTATTAATAATAATATCTTCCCTGAAGGGATTACAAAAGATGATAAGCCGACAAGGGGCTATAATAATAAAAAGGGAAAGCAGTAAATTAGCAGAATTCTCCTCCAGCGGCTGATGTCGAAACTTTATCTGTCTTAGCCTTTTTGGCCCTTTGAAGGGCGGTCTGAATATGGAGACGTGTCTGATACAGCTCCATTCTAACTATTACGGGGTCTGCCTCCTCTAGAATTTTAGCCAAACGCTCATCCGTACCCTCCAGACACTCTTTCAAGCAACCTTTCTCCCGAATTAACCCCCTTCCGGCTTCGGTCTGTGTGGCCTTGTCTGTGACAGCATGATAAAGTATGGGCCCTGGGATAGGTGTGCTGGCCAAATGACCTTGCAGCCAGTCATAGTAGACTAGGTCACATCCCGCTTCGCACCTGTTTGTGGCTAAGGTGTTTGGTCCCTACCTCACACGATCGTTCCACTCTCTGAGAATTATCCCAGCATTCTTGATTTTCTATTATGTGTGCTCGATGATGAATTCTTCGGGGTTCCCTACTTGGCATATTATTTGTCTTCTCCCAAACTTCCTTAGAACTCCAGATGGATAGTAGGGGCGGATTCTTCGAACTCCAACCAGTGGCACGTATAGGCAATTCTTGCAACGGACTACTATGGTCTCGAATATGAATTTGGGGAACATCTACTGAATCCTATCCTTGGTCAAATCCATGAAGAAGGGAATCCAACCACTTTTGGACACTGACCCAAGACCGGGACAGTAGTCTATAAGGCGGTCTATTGTATTCTAACGATTCAAACACTGAACCTCTTTCGCCATGTTGAGGTGTTTGATAATCCACTATTGTAGCAACATGTTACAGACTTGGAAATATCGAAAATGGTGCCAGAATTTGTCTAAGCCCTGAAAGATGTCTGCCAAGATGATAGGGGCTAGGGCGAAGTACCTAGTTTCTTGATCTTTAGTCACGCCATAAAAGATAGCCTGAGCTAAGTGATCTATACCCAGTGATTCATCTTTTGGGAACACCATAGTACCCAATAAAGAGATGCAAAAATTCTAAGGGCCTGACGGCTTCCCATTCTTCTCGACTCTTAAACTCTCTTTGGTACAAAGTATACGCAGTAACGTCCCCAAATCTTTGGTACAATTCTCTAAAGGCTACAGTGGGCCCAGGGTGCTTCAGTCAAAGCAAGGTACTTCAAAATTTGGCCGATGGACGGCTTATGAGGAATTAGAAAATTATGGTCCGACTTATTTCGCCTCCTTAGACAGGTTACATTGTTGTCTATAGCATCCCTAATCTCCTCTAGGGTCAGAGTCATCTCTATGTCACCAAAACGGAACAACATTTCATTGTCATCCCAGTGCCCGACTAAGACTTCCATTAGCTCTGGGCGACCTTCATGGTCATGATAGAGGGTAAATGACCCAGGGTGTAGCTGATAGTTCGATGATGAGCATCTCCTAACCATTTCCACCAAGCTCTAAGTAGGTCCGGGGCCTCTAGGACAATGTCAAATCGAATTCTTCGTTCCATCTACAAAATAAGACACCGTTAATATTCCCCCCTTCCCGTAGGGCTAATGGTTCAACCCATAGGCACTAGCATATTTCCATATAGCACATGAATGAGATGTAGTGTCTTCGGGCCATAGGCCGTCCGAGCATAAGGTAGTCTCCTTAATGAGTCTTAGGTAGGTCTGAGATACTCAAGGATTGTCTAAGTATGAATGCTCTAGTTCGGTAGGGATTTAGCTTCTCTCTATCCTAGTTGTCACTAGAGTTGCCTTTTGCAAATGACCAAAAACCCGAGCGGACTACTGGGGCTGAACCGTTGAGGCTGTTGGACAACGGTGAACCAACAGAATATTTTGTTTTATAGTGAAGGAACGATCGCGTGCTCCGTGATGTCGCCTTTGAGACAAAGTGTAGCATAAATGCCAGAAGTGGTGGAGTTATGATATGCATGCAATGACAGTTATAATTGCGAGAAAATAAACACATGAACAGTTAAGCAAATAAATTCACATTATACTGGAATCCTTAAGGTTAGAACCTTAAAGTCCCCAGTAGAGTCTCCATCTGTTACGGTTCGCATTTCGTGAGCGGGGTTAGCGCTCAAAAAGCTACTTCGAACTTATTGGTGCTCTTTCGAACTAGTGTTGAAAAGGAGTCGCTACCTAATTTTTAGGAAATTAGGAAAATCAGTTTTGAAGGGTTTATTCAAATACCGTGAAAAATCATTTGTAATCCAAAGTTCTAGGTAAGGGTTTTGCTGATCACCTAGGGAAGGTGTTAGGCACTCTAGTGTTAAAGATCCATACTATACGGTTGACATTCGAATTCCAGTGTGTGATTATTTGCATAAACTATTTATTTTGTGTTTACTTTCCGCATTTATAAAAGATTGTCATTATTGCACATCATTTGGTTTTGGAACAGAGTTGAATATATTCCCCTTATATATGGGGTATTTAGGTTCGCATCTCTAATATTCGGGTAAGAATAGTCTCCTTTTATGTACAAGGATAGTGTATTTTGTTTATAAAAGGTGCAAATATGTTTTGATTTTTGTAATATATATATATAGATATATATATACACCCCTTTCTCCATTCATGCTCAATCCCTACATACGCGTCTCGGTCAATCCGTATAATACGTTAGAACATCCTATCCTAACACCTCGTATTTACAAACATATTTTTTTTTATTTTGAACAAGCTTAGCTTATGAAAATGGTTTGTTTTCAGCATTATGAGTTCGCGGGCATATACATAAAATCAATTTTGGAGCTGGGCTTAAAGCCCAAAAATTGCCCTAAGATGATTAGTTCTAAAAATATGAATTCCAATATAATGTGAGTTTTACAAACATTACCAGTGCAACATAAAAAGAAACTCAACATAAATAAAGAGAAAGGATAGACTAGGGGGGTACCGAACCCCTTAGTTGACCATTTTCACCCATGGTTGGGCCTTCTATCATCCACACGCGTAAATGTTAGCTTCCTTTTCATCTCGAGACTACTTGTAAAAAAAGGATATGTAACTTGACATGGGCCTAAGTGGCCATGAGAGGGGAAGAGGAGGAAAGAACAAGGGAACTCGGTTAGAATGGATTTACTGTACTTATTATTACATATATGAAATAAAATAAACTAAGATAAACCAAATATATAGATATGTATAAGTATGTCACTAAGGTATATATCCATATAATAGTTTCAAATTGAGACAGCGTTAAATTAGTTCCAGGAGATGGGCCTGGCAAGCCCAACCACATATTTCCTTTAACAATTCTGATCCTAAACCAAGGCGAGCCCAACTTATCCTTTTATATTAATTCTACGGCTGAAGTGGGTCTCTCTATATTAATTTAGAAAGTTAGACACCATATTTGAAACTGACAAACCCCAAATACTAAAGCCCATGGGAATCCTATCTGATTTTAGCCTGCTATACACTTATATGCACATGATATATAACTTGATATACATTTTGACATGCATATCAGATGTGTATACCTTGTATATGTCTAACCAGCCCAACAACTACTTAAATAAGCGACTAAATCTTATGAAGGTTCATGCATATATCATGTATATTCCCTTGTTTCTTTTTTCTAAAAACACTTAGCAATTAACTAGTCTGCCTACTTCAACTATTCTAATTCGAACTTTTTATTATCTTGACTAAACTACACTAAGCTGGGTACGAACAATTCTAATCCGTCCAAATATCACCTTATGCTTTGACTCTATTAACCACCTACTTCATTCTTCTTTTATCATTGTGATGCCATCAAAGTCAAAGTCCTAAATTAGACTCCAACCAAACCAACAGGATGTTCAATATACATCAGATTTGTATAGCATGATAACACAGTCTCAAACAAGTCAAACAAATTCCAAACCTGATGCAAATAGCCATAACAACACAGCAATACTCAAACTGCCTAACATGGATACATAATTTCAAATGAATCCAATAGATCTCAGAACTTGATAACCTCATGGATTCAACAATCTTAGGCTTGATACAATACTCGCAACAAACCACTATAACATTTAATAAGGCTAAATAGATGAATGCAAACTCAAATAGGTATCATAATATGTAGTCAAACATTCTGCTAGCCATAGGGGCTCTCAGTGTCATCTTTTGCAATCCTAAAGACATAATATGAAATCGGGAAAAAGACTGTGAATCAATTCACAAAACCTTTTTTAGACTAATGTCAAATATGCACAAGAATTTTACTATGCCATTTCATGTTCTTAGTAATTAGACACTATAGATAAATTAGGACCAACCTCATTGTAACAAGATCATTTGAAGACCATCTTAAGGGAAAAAACAGGAGGCCATATTAAGGGAAAAAACAGGTCCACTTCCTGGACTAATCCCTTGTTCTAATGAGAGAAAGAGTCAAGTCAGTGCATGAGGGTAGCAAGTTTCGCCCCATGAACTCGCCAGGCATGTCATGATAGCCTTTTATTTGAGATAGAGCAGTACTTGAACCAAGGTATACTTGATTCTTTCCAAATCTCCTTCTTCCCATGTCAAGTGGTTTATAAAATGCTTATTCATACACTTGAACACATGATACTATCATTAGACGAATTAGACCAAAGAAAGACAGTTCTAGGAAACCATATTTAAGCACATTTTAGCTTCTCAAGATCATATTAACAACACTAAACTAGAACAACCCTAGTTCTATGTGTTTATTTAGACCTGCCATCTCATCTTGAATACCTACTCCAACTAGACTCTTTAATACCTTAGCCTCACCTGACTTAGAGACTGACTTCTTTTGAGGCAAAATGACTTGTATGCTAACATATTTAAAACAGGTCTTTTAAGGCCATTTCACTTATTTGTCACATCTTGCAAAAGGCAGTTAGTCTTTTCACACACAAATTCTCCTCATTAGTCTATCATGCTTGTTAATCCTTTCTTGAAGTTTCAACTTGATCCTAGGTAGTCAAACTTGGGTTTAAACTCAAGAAAACATCATCACAATTTCCATAATCCAAGTTTACAAGTCAACAGACCATTCTCATGCCACTACTAATCAGAGTCAACTTGAAATTAGCATCTCTAGGTTTAATGTCAAGCTGTGACCTTCTGAACCTTACTTCAAACAATTGGATATATTAAAAAAAAAAAAACAAAAAAAAAAACCTAGCATTTAAACAAACAAGGCACAACATAATAGTATTATACTACTCATGTAACAATATTAAGCTTAAACTAGAATTTAGTGAACCCTCATGCTTAATCTACTCCACATAATCAGTCATAAAAGACTAAAATCAACATATGCTAAATAGTTACTCCACAGAATCACATTACCCCGAACCATTAATCACAATCAAGGAAATATATATACATGTTAAGCACATGACTAGTCTGGATAATTAACAACTAGCCAAACTATCTAAATATTGCTAAAGCAACTAAAATTTTTGAAAGAAACTAAACAACAAGATAAAAAATAAAAATAAAAATAAAATAAAAAACTACCTTCTTGGAGCACTGTCATGTGTAAGAATGGATTTGGAGCCTTTCTGTGCTTCCAATCTCGAACTCAGCCACAACATAAGAACAAGGAATTAAAAATTTTACACTAAAAGACTCAATTTTTTAAGTTAAATCCAAATTTTCGAACTGAAACCCTAACTTCGAATCTTAATGCTCAAAAATTTGGGTTTTTCTCTCTTCACCCTTTTTTTTTTTTTTTTTTTGAGAAATGGGTTCTATTTATAGAAACCCTAAATGTGTGAGAGACCCTACGTTTTCGATGCAGGACAAACAAGAAATTTTGAAAATTACTCTTCATCTTCATGTTATATGGCTATGATTGGCCTAAACAACGATTAACAGATCAATTCGATCCATTCTCCATCAATCCAAGTCACTCAAGACTCGGCCAATGAGAATGTGTATTCGAATCCACAACACAACAACAAAAATTTAATGATTTGTAGGATTTGACTATGAATTAACAAAAATAGAAGAAAGAGGAGAACAATACCGTGTTTAGGGTGTTGTTTGTTGAAAATGGAGTAGTGCAATAAATGCGCTGCCTTGTTCGGCCATGGTAAAGGCTGCTACAACTAAGGACCTCTACCATTTTTCCATTTCCGGCAAAGATATGGCAGAGGAGAGAGAGAGGGTCTAGGGGCGGCGGCTAGGGTTTCGGATCAAACCCTTGACGAGAGCCAATGACCCCCTAAGGGATCCATTTGGCTGAGAAGATGAGCATTATATGCTCTTTGCTTTTTTTTTTTTTTTTTGGGCCGAGTCAAGTCCTTTATTGGACTGGGCTCGGCTGATTTTAAAGATAAGAGGAAAGACCCAAATGTTATATATATAAGTATGATATACGCGGATATATATCTATATTCGCGTATATTTATGTATATATGTATATCGGGGAAAATACACGATTTTACTAAATAGCCAAAGATTAAAATAAACACCTTATCAGTTAAATCATTTCAAATATAGCCATATTTTAAAATATGGCAAATTGCATAAATAGACTTGATTTTGCGAATATGGCCTTAATTTGAATTAAGCAATGAAATTGGCAATCTCAATTAGAACCTTGATTTGCTAATCATTTGATTACTTCGATTGTAGCCATAATAAGTAATTTTTTTAAATATAATCACAATTAAACATCTAATTAATCATTATTAATTTTTTTTAAATCACAAAAATGTAAATTGATTATGTAGGAATTAATGTTTGAAGGTTAAAATGATTATTGATCTAATTAATCAGATTTCTTGAATTAAACGGAGTAAATATGCTTGCTAATCGATTTTAACAACCAAATAAATAATTATTTTGAATTATCCCCTTGATTAATTTTAGGAAATGTCTCATAATTATTTCAAAATATGTAATTAATTTCCAAATGATTTATAGTATTATAGAAATTATTTTGCCAAATAAAATGGCGAAATATCATTCAAATAATTTTATAAAATCATTTTGATCTATAGAAAATACGTACTTCACTCCGTTTAATATCCAAAGACTCTGGGAAATTAAAATAAATTATGGGAGGTCAAAAATTAGGTGTCAACAGAGGTTCCGCCGTAGCGAAAGGACCAACGACTACAGCGGATTGGCTGTTTTGGTGACTAGCCGCCATAGCAGTCAACCAACCGCCTTGGCTGGCTCGCGATAGCGGTCATACGTGCCGCTATAGTGGCCTTATGATTTTAGGTGATGGTCGCCATAGCGGGCCATCTGTGGGCCATAGTGTGTGCGTTGTGGGTCTTATGACCGCCGCAGCGGTTGACGAGCAGATTTGTTATTTAAAGCTTAGTTAAAACCCCAAAACCCTTATCACTTCATTACTTCATTTCTTTAGAATCTTGGGGGAATTTGTGAGCTTTTGACTAGATTCTTCATATAGGTAAGATCCTTGGCCTTAGAAATCTTTACTTTCCCTTCCTAATCATTAATCCATGCTAGAATCAAAGAGGAAATAGTGGGTTTCCATAAGAAATTCTTAAAATGGGTTTAGACTTCCTAAGTGGAAATTGTTTATGAAATTGGCTACTATAACCATAGATTCTGACTTACTCATTGTTGTTAGGATTATATCTTCCATTATTAAGCGTTAATTTGAGGATTAAAAAGTTAGGGTTTATAGCCAAATTGGGGGTTTCACTTTAATTTCAAATTTGGCTTAATCTTGAGTTAATCTAGCAATTGAAAGTGGGTTTTGATCATCTAGACATGAATTGCCTATTCCACCTTAGAATTTCCCATTTTACCCTTGTGGGTCCATTTACCCATCTTCCGTGGTTAGAATTTGCCTAAATTAGAAGTATAGCAATATGAGTATTGTTCTTCTTGATTTCTAATGTAGAATTCAAATATGTTTAGACTTTGAGTATTTGGAGGCACAAAGAAAGGGCAAGGCTAAGGTTTGACAATTCGTGGCTCCTGTTCGGTAGTCCAGGTAGGTTACAGCTTACCTTATAGTTAGACTTCGGTTAGTAAAATATATGTAGATTTATTGATTGTTGGAGACAGCATGTTACACCTTCGGGTATGAAGTTGGAATGGATTCTTAGGTTGGTATAGTTGTTGACAATGGCTTGTCGCCTTATTGTGTTCTATTGAGTTGTAGCTTGTTGTGATTGTTGGCTTATTGCCACGTGATTGATTCTGGAGTTGTTGCTTAGTGATAGCCTTATGATTTTGAGGGTGTATTTATCATCGTTGAGGTTATTGCAAGGGAAAGTAAAGTTATGACATGGATATTGCAATTGATTATGTGTCCATGTGTGGCACGATTGATTTGATATGTTTTCATCATTCATTGACATTATGCATTGCACTCATCCTCATCCTTCATGATACTCCGATATGAATACTTAGTGACTCATTCATGGTTGTGAACCCGTATCGCTCAGTTATTGATTATCGACTTGTGAAGAGGAAGGAATTGATATTGATCTTGATATGGGGATATGTGTCCATGTGTGACACAGTTGTCATTGATACACTCTTGTTGGCATTGATACCATGCATGCATTAATACTCATATATTTAGATCGGGTTGCACGTTTTCACAATACTTACTTGGATCTGGTTGCACATTCTACAACACTGACTGGGATAGAGTTGCACGTTCCGCAACACTGAATTGGATCAGGTTGTGCACCGTAGCAGGTACATAGACTTCGAGGGTCCTTCATGGGTCATGACTGTCAAAGCTTAGACATCGTCCGTCCGAAGTGTGTGTATCATTGCATTGCATTGCATTCATAATTCATTGACTCATACGTAGTAATTTCGGGTTGGATTATTTATTGTATTGTACAGTGCTAGTGAACATTGTCTTCTTAGTTAGTTACTGATTTGAGATTGTCGTGTGCCTGATTATTATATATTTGGAAATTGATGGATTCAAGGAGTAGAGAATTCTCCTAGGTTGAGACTTGAGGTTACGAGGTAACATTGTTGGCTGTGCTAATGTTTAGGGTTATTCTGATGAATCGTGGAAAAACTTAGCAAGACTTATGTTTAGGTGCTTCATCATAGGCTATGATTCGATTATTAATCCCTATGTGCTTGATTGCTATTCTTAGACTGTGTGGTGTGTATACATGATTGTGAGCAGGTCTATTCATCAGTCTCTTTCTTTATTTAGGTTAACTAACTATTGTCGGCCTATGATGCCTACTCAGTACGTGTTATTTGTACTGATGCTACCTTCCTACACTCCTTTCGGGGTGTAGAGTTGAGACAGGTTCTGCTTCTACTTTCGAAGTTGATTTTTAAGGCCTGGCTTGCTAGGATCGAGGGTGAGCATCTGATGAGTCGCTACCCGGAGACTTCTCTATCACTATTTTTTATTTTCTTCCATTCAGACAGATGTGTTTAGCTTTTGAGACTTGTATTTTCTTGACATTACTTAGTTGCTCTTGTACGAGTCATACAGGTTGTTTGGGGTTGTATTTATGTTTCATGCTTGTGATTATTTATGATTCAGAAGTTTACTTATTCTGCTCTAGTTACTTTCTGGATGAATGTATGAATTGGTAAAATGGTTCGCCTACCGAGGTGAGAATAGTAGGTGCCCGCGGCGACTTAGTGATTTTGGGTCGTGTTAGTTGGTATCAGAGCCTTAGGTTACCTGGTCTATAAGTACAATAGCATGTCTAGTAGAGTCTTGCGGATCAGTACTATGAGTTCTGTACTTATCTGCTAGAGGCACTGAAAAATATAGGAAACTTCCAATTATTTCTTTATTTCATGATACTTCATTCAAATTGGTATCTGAATGTCTTTATCTTAATCGCCCACGGAGGGTGGAAACTCGTGCCTAAATTCTTACACGACTGATTTTGTTATGACGTGTTGTGGTATGGTATGAGATGTGTCGTCTTGATTTGGACGCACGACCAGTTCAGTTTCTAGCTATGGTTTGAGGTTATAGTTGTGTGGGATCGTGGTTACACTCATTTATTGTGGGGGTTTCTTGATAAATGGGAAGGATGGTACAAAAGGTCAAATGATATCCATATTTTCAGCATTGGGTTGCTCGAAAGGGGCAAAAGTGCATTCTCAATTTGACAAGAATGATTTGTTCGATGATATGATTGGTTCTAGGAAAAGTTTCAACTTCGTCAAGGCTTTGTGATGGTGTGCGTGGCACGGGCGTACCTATGGCAGGTCAACGATTCATCAGTGGCAGGGTATTAGATGTCGATATGAGAGGACAAGCGTACGTTCGGTAAGGATCAGTGGATTTGGTGAAAGTATAGTCAACGCGTGTAATAAAGAAGAGGAATTGAGAATAAAGGACATAAAGGATGACTTTTGTGGAAAACGTGTAGCGAAGTATGATTTCTTAGAGTATTTTGGGTATGAGTACCTTTCATGTTAATGGGACAGACGTGTAAAGAAGAGGACTTGGATAGAGTAATCTCCACTATCAGGAAGGGGAAATGTTACACCTCGGAAAATTTTTCGTTGATGCACAATGAATAGGTTAATGAAGAACACGAAGTACATAGTGTCTCGATAAGTAAGAAGTAGCGCTTGATGACCTTAAGTAATATTTCAAAGACATTCGATGTTAGACGAGAAAGATTGCCAAGAGAAGGCAAAGCTTACGATAAGTATCGGAAGGAATTTATGAGTAACGAGTTAATGGTGACTTAAAGAGATTATGAAGAAGAGTTATAACGTCCCTTAGATTGGTATTGAGGTGTTAGACAAGTGCCAAGAAGGTTCCATAAGGATTGGAGATCAAACGAGTCGACAAAAACAAGATCAGAACCACTGGCATTATACGGCCAGACATACTGGCCATATAAAATACATGGACCGTATGTCCAGCCATAGGTTCAGTCCAGAATGGCATGCCTTACTGGACCAAATATACGGTCCAGAGATACGGTCCGTGAAAATTATACGGACCGTATGTTGGTCCGTATATTCTGGTCGGGACAGATTTATGTATTTAATGAGGGATCCAAGTTTTATTTCATTTCATTTCCATTTCACTCCCCTTCTCTCTAAAACATCTCTCCACATTTCTCCCACAAGTTTTCAAGAGAATTAGTGATCAACTTCATCAAACCAAGTGAATCAAGTATAAGAAACCCATTAAAGTTCATCCAAAGCAAGAATCCAAGTGAGGGAAAAATCTAGGGTTTTGCTCAAGTGAGATATTTGCACCCGAGGTTCAATCCAACGCCATCTAAGGTAAGTTTTATGATGTTTCCATGTTGTTTAAAGTAATTGGAAGATGAAACACTTGGATTACATAGGAATATAAGAAATGGGTCATGAATGGGTGAATAGTATCACTTTTGAGTAAATGTGTGGAACGAGTTATGATTCTTGATGCTTTATGAATATAATCATGTTATAAATGATATTAAGAGTATGGAGACTGACATTGTATGTGAATGAACGTATTGTCGAGATATGACTACGACTATGGATAAAGTGAAGAGAATTGTGAAGTAAAAGTGATGTAGATGACTAAAAGCTATTGTGATGATAATGTGAATGTTATTATTGATGTTTGGGAGTTGATATGTAATACGAGGAAAGTCGTATAAATAAAGGAGATGCTGTCCCATTTTCTCTAGAATTAGTCATAAATGCTAGATGCTATCCATCATCTAATATGAGTATGCACTTCAATGAAGGTAGAACGTGAGCTTTGAAGAAGAACGCTCAAGTGATATAATAGTTGCACGAAAGGTATGTAAGGCTAACCCTTCTTTCATGAGGCATGGTTCTTTGGCCAAATGTTCATCTTCTTATGAGTTCATGACACTCCCTAGTGATCCTAGATCGAGAAGCTATTAAGCTGATGATGCTCAAATGATATGATTGTACTAAGTTCCTTATATGACGAGCAGTACTCTAAGGATAGAAAGTAATGAATGACGATAGTAACAAGATTAAGGATAGATATGAGCTAGTGTGTATGCATGCCCATGAGAGGCTATTGTGAATCCCGAGCTTATGTGGTCGGGTAGAATATGATAAATATGTATATGTATATATGTATGGGTGCCCGTGAGAGGCTATTGTAAACGCCGAGCTTATATGGCTGGGTAGACTATAATGAATATGTATATCTATATAACGATGCGCGCACACCACTGCAGTTGGATACGAACAAATCCTGAGCCTTGGTAGGGCCAGGCACTGAGCCTTGGTAGGGCCAGGTACGCGAAATACCGAACCTTCATGGTCGGGTATGCTATATACTAAGCTATGTATATGACATCTATATGAGTACGGATAAGCTATATGTATGACATCTATATGAGTACGAATAAGCTATGTATATGACATCTATATGAGTACGGATAAGCTATATGTATGACATCTATATGAGTACGAATAAGCTATGTATATGATACCTATATGAGCATGAGTATGAAAGGAAATATGATTACGAATATGAAAATGGATACGAAAGGCAAGTGAGTACGGATATGAATGTATGTACGCGAGTACGCGATAGAAATGGAATGTCCCTATGGAAAAGCAAGTAAGTGCTACGATGATGATGCTATTATCTCCCATCCTATGTTAGTTCATATGTTGACTATTATGCTGTTATATTGATGTTGATCATGCTTTACATACTCAGTACATTCTTCGTACAGACGTCCTTTTGTTTATGGACGCTGCGTCATGCCCCAGCGCAGTGGGAGACGATTTGATCCATAGCTGTATTATCTCAGGGACTACATAGCGGAGCTCCATTTCATTCGGAGCTGCAGTTTTTGGTATAGATTCTTTTGTGTATATATTCATGGGCACGGCGGGGTCCTGTCCCGCCCATGTGTTACGATATGATGTACCCTTCTTAGAGGCTCGTAGACATTGTGTATATGGTTAGATATGTTCGGCCTTATCGGCCTATATTTTGGGATGTTGTCTTGATCGCCTTGTCGGCGCATGTACATTTATATGGGCATAGATGTTATTGATGATATAAATATGTTTGTTGCCCGATGAGATTAGAATGATGATGAATGAAAAGTATGATATAATTATGTGGCTCATCCAGAATGTGATGTAAAGTGTGTCAAGGGGTGCCCGAGTGGGATAGCACCGGGTGCTCGTCGCGGCCCTCAGGTTGGGTCGTGACAAAAGTGGTATCAGAGCAGTTCAGTCCTAGGGTGTGTCTACGAGCCGTGTCTAGTAGAGTCTTGGTTATGGGTGTGTTGCGCGCCACACTTATAAACAAGAAGCGGACATTTTAGGAATGAATGACCTTCTTATATCCCGCATTTTTGTACATTGGAACAATCCGGATTAATTATGACAAGTTAAGGACAAAACTATTCCGGGATACAAAGTCGGGAATTTTTGACCTTTGATGTTATTTGAAGTCATAAGTTGTGCATGAATTTGTTGCTTGGAACAATTAGGAAAATTTGGGACCAAAATTGGAAATTTTTGGAAGATGGAAATCATGAATTATTTGGCCCTTGGCCGTGTGGCATTAAAGTGGTGCCCACACCATTTTTGTGTCATCTTTTAATTGATCCAACACATGGAAGTGGGCCATGAACACTTGACCAAGTCTTGCTAACATAAAAGATGACTACTAGTATTCATTTGCTTCATTTTTAACACTTAGAAAAAAAAAGGGTGAAGAACACCACACAAGAGAAGGCTCTCGGCCAACCTCCCCAAAATTCAAGTCCCTTTTCAAGCCATCCCAAAATTATTCCATTGATGCAAACCCACTATATTGAGGTCCCTAAGTAGCGTGGAGGTGTCGTTGGAGCGATCAACCCATTATTTTTCATCCTTGGAAACCCTAGGCTATTGGGAAATTGAAGAGAAAAGGTAAGATTTGATTATATTTTGTATGTTATAAAGGTTGTTTGTATGTGGTAGTATGTTAAAATGGATGAATATCATGAAAAGTAGTATGTTGGAAGGGAGTTGTGTGTGTGGTGTTAGCCGTGTGGAGTGGGTGTGTGTTATGTGGTGTTGGAACTATGAATTAATGCCTAGTTAGTTTATTATGATCATTGTAAGGTGAAGAACGATTGAGAATCATCCATATATGTATATGTGTAGTGTTGGTCGAAAATGGGTCATGTTATATGACAAAGAACGCCTTAATGTCGTTTAATGTTTTAGTCGTCGTTGTTATAAATTCTATGTTGGAAATGAATGTCTATTGACTCAAATGGATGTTGTAATTGTTGCGGACTGATTTGGAGGCTATTGTGCATTTAATGTAATTTGTATGTTGATGAAAATAGCATTGTTAGAATGTGAATTGTGGATACAAATCATGATTTGAAAATGAGAAATGTGTAAAGTGAGGTTCTCGGGTTTGGGGGCTGAATTCGGGTAGATTGGGGCAATTTTTGGATTGTTGGAAATGTTATATGAATTGATTGGAATGTCTTTAAATATTGTTGGTATGGATTTGGATTAGTATATGAATGTATAAGCGTTGACGTTGGCTTGAATATAAGTCGTCGAATTGAATTTATGAAAGTTGTGGAATGATGGAAAAGAGAGCTAGTAATGTTGTATTACTTTTCGGATTGATTATAAATGTTGTTGGGTTGGTTGGTTGTTGTTGTTGTTGATTGATATGGCCGAGTTAAATTCTCGGGGTGGCCTATTTACAGGGGAAATACTGCCCAAATTTCTGTAGAATTAAGGGCAAATTTGGAATTAAATGCCCAAAATATCTATAGCTAATGTTCGGTATATTATGACTTGTTGTAGACCTTGGGCAGCCCGAGGCGTAGGTCGCGATTAGCTTGAGTTTGGAGTAGCTTTGGAAGCGTTTGAGGTATGTAAAGCGTACCCTTCTTTCTTTTGGCATGCCCTCGACGCAAGTAAGTTATGAGCTTCGGGGGTAATCCTATTCTTAAACCCGAGCATGTTGTGATTCATATTTGCTCCGTGACATTGGCATCTTTAATGTGGTCAAGATATGGACCGTATGTCCTTGATACAATTGAATTTGATATGCTATGTGAATGGTTTATTTCAAGAAGGATCTTGTGTCTTATAGATGACTAAAACTTTAAAAGTTTGTTTTCAAAAAGAATTTTGTTCTTAAACGATTTTAAAACTACGAATGGTCGTAACTCTCAGGTACGGTATCGGATTGCTATGAAAGGTTCGTAGAAGCCCCTGTAACGTATAATGACTATGTTTTCCATAGGCGGGCCCGGCTCGGGTCGACACCCGTCCGTGGGTCCCGCGACCTTTCTTTATGTACTTCTGACGACTTTTGAAAGAATATGATACGATTACGATTTCGATTTCAAGTACGATCAGGTTAATTATCTTTCGAGTTTGTAATAATGATTCGTATACCTATGATTCTGGTACGTGACTATTGGATTCTGAAAAATTGGTCTGAAACGTTCCTGAGTGATATTCAGAGGAAATTTGCTTTGGCTATTGTCACGACCCAACCCCGTAGGCCGTGACTAGTGCCCGAGTTGGGCACCCAAACGCATTCATCGAACCTGAATCACACACAGCTGACTTACGCGCATACAAATATCAAACGCTGTCTCAAACACATCTCAAACTCAAACACATACATATCGGAAGCCGACATGGCTAACTGATGGCACATCGGCCCACAGCATATAATATACAAACTCATCCGTACAGGGTAGGCACACAACCCACATACACGTCTACAGACCTCTAAACAAACCAACAGAATCATATGACGGGACAGGGCCCCGCCGTACCCCTGAACACACACACACACACACATGCGTACGGCGAACGAGTATATATACCAAGATGTAGGCTCCGACCAAGATGAGCACTCCAACACAGCGGGATAGTATCCTAAACCGACGGATCACCAACCGGGCGGCCACTCGCGGGCATGAAACGCGGCCCCCCGAAGAAAGGGGGTCGGTACGAAATATACCGAGTATGCAAAGCAGGAAATACAGTAAACAAATCTGAGTCACACACACTCGAAACAGAAGTACCGAAAGTAAGTACCTTTCCAAAATGTCAAATGTTTATTATCAAAATACAAAGCATGCATAGGGCACAGAAAATATGGTCGCCCGCCCGTCGTTGGCGCCATAACACAGCATAACACCAGAAGATTTCAAATCTCCGTATCCCCGAACACAACACATCATCACAACACATCATAAGCCATATCACAAAGATAACTCCATAAACGGAACCCGGCCCTATGGCGAGGTCTCGGGAACCGTAACAAAAGATAGCTCGAATATATATATCATAATGCGCACGACAACAAACCGGCCCGGGAACCGGTGAACGATGTACCAACACCGCACGAGCAGAGTCGTGAGTAACCATATGCATAAAATCATTATCATAAGTTCAAAAAGTAAGTAAAATGATCATACTTGGGGATCGGGAAAATCGTTATACCAAACTCTTCCAAACGTCATCCGAAATGTACAAAGGAAGGTCGCGGGACCCACGGACGAGTGTCGACCCGAGCCGGGCCCGCCTATGAAAAACATACTCATCACACGTCATACAACCTCCCACGACGATGTCGAGGCAATCCGAGCCCTTAGTCGAAAGTTATGAGCGTTCGTAGTTTCAACATCGTTAAAAATAAAACTCTTTTGAAAACCAAGTTTTTATGCAACTTTAAAATCAATTTTTCCAATAACATCAAAAACCAATATTTTCTCACATCAACATACGAGTACCAAAAGACAAACGCGAATCATAGACAGGCTCGGATTATGAGAATGGAATTTCCTCGAGGCTAGTATCGTAGCCTATATTGAACTAAGACATGCCAAAAGAAAGAAGAGTTAAGCTTTACATACCTCGCTTGCACACAACGCTAATCCAACCAAACTTATATCTCGAACTCTCCAAGATCTACATAACATCAATAAGTACCAACGTCAACCATAAGCACTTAAAAGCTCATTTCCAACTAGCACATAATCCTACGGAAAATTGGGCAAAGACTTCCTTTTATAAATGGACCAACCCCGAGAATTCAACTCGGCCAAATTCAACAACACAACAAACCAACAATCATTCCAATAATATCCATAACCCATTCAAACATATTTGAACACTAAAGATTCTTCTCCACGCATTCCAACAACATTCCAATTATGCTTACTACAACTACATACTTGCAAACCAACATGTAATCATACGAACGCATATTCAATTATCAATCCAAAACCATTCAAACAACATTCAAGAACTCTTTAAATAATTCATACAATATTTCCAACAACCCAACAAACACTCCATTCCACCCGAATTGGCCCCCAAACCCGAGAACTTCAACTCTAACACATTCCTTGATTTCAAAACATGATTTACTCCAACAATCTATACTCTAACCATGCCATTTCCATAAACATGAAAATTACACTAAAGACACAAAACCTTCCAAATCAGCCCATACACTTACAATACCAATTTGAATCATTAAACTCTTATTTCCAACGTAGAATCCACATAACGACAACAACCAAAATTCTAAGAAAACTAATTCATTTCTTGACTCATACAAAAGGCCATATTCGGCCAACACACCATACATATATACTTTATGATTTTCATTCATTTCAACACTCTACAACAACCAAACATACTACATAGAATAAGTTCATCCTTTAGCATACAAAATTGTCCATTTTCGGCCACAACAACCTCGCACAACTTCCATGACTTCCATCCATTTCTACACTTCATAACAACATGCAAACACACTAAATACAATTAATTCATTATTACTACTACACAACACACCACACGGCTACAACACTAACATGCCATATCTCATGAATTCCGTCCATAACAACATACAACAACACACATAAACCCTTCATAACTCATAAAACAAGATTAGAATTTACCTTTCTTCACAACCCCTCAACTTATCCAAAGTTGGCCAAAGATGAAAACGAGTGGTCCAACGCTTGAAACAACAACTCCACGTTATCAAGCATCCTCAAATTAGTAGGTTTACGTGAAGAAATAAATTTTGGAAGGCTAGCTCTTGGTCTTGGTTTTCTCCTCCCATGGCCGAATGGTGTTGTTCTTGCTCTCCATGGTTCTTGATTTTTTTCTAAGTCTTGAAATGGTATAATATGGTCCCTTAGTCATCTTAGTATTACAAATAATGGCCAACCATGTGGCCATGGCCCACTCAAAGGTGGCCGGCCACATGGCCAAGTTTTACTCCCTCCAATTTTTCAATAATAGCCAACTTTCCTTAATTCCATCTTTGGTCCAAAAGTTTCTTTAATGATTCCATACCAATAACGTCATACACACTTAGGTCGCATGACAAAATCGAAGGTCACACGTCTCGACTTCGCATCCCGGAATGGTCTTATCCCTAACTCATCATAGTTAACCCAAATCGTCCCGACGTTCAAAATACGGGATGTAACATCCTTCCCCCCTTTGGAACATTCGTCCTCGAATGTTCAACTAGTCTTATAGGGCCGCCTAAGGACCTCGGGGAAAGTTCCCGTTATTACCATAACACATAGTCGTACCTACCAATCATACTCTCTATCTCGAATTCGAACTCTTCTACTGCCCCTCGGCTTAGATTTCGTCTTACAACTTTCCTTTCACACATCATGCTACAATCCTAGCCTCTCATCTGCCACTTACATTGGAGCTTACAAGATTTCCAAAAACTTCCCAGGGGGTCACCCATCCTGAATTTGCTCTCACCCCGGCACGCTTAACCTCGGAACTCCGATGAAATACGATGCCCTGACTCCAATATAATCGCGTCCACCCCATCACATGACTTTCATCACCTAATCTGGAGTAAATCGAAGCTCTAACAGATTTCCAAACGCTCTCATAACACACTTACTATTTTAGCTCTCTCCAAACCTCGACACTAACTTCTCATCGACGGACATGCCTACTTCTCATTCCAAACACCCAAATTCTATGGCAACGAGACATACCTCGATCGTCGTTAGTTGCAAATACCTAATTATCGGCTTTCGGATCCCTACTCGCCGCTATCAAACAACATTCATTCAACAAACACACATACATCGATTATTACAATAAGGGTTCATATACCCGGACCCACATTCGGTGCCACCTGCGGATCTCGCCTACACCGCTAAAAGCGTATATGCGGTTCGAAGGACCGCTAAAAGCTGGGGACTCGGTGAACGTACTATCATACTATATACGGTCCATAATGGGACCCGGCGGACAAAACGTGGTCGCCGCTCCATCCGGCGCCACAAGACATCATACTTCGAAAGATTGCATATTTCCAAACACATCATACCCCATACCGGATCATATATCATATCACGGCCCTCACGGGGCTCCCAACATCAACAACAAGGGCGAAAATAATAAACACACACCTCGTCTATGTCTTTCATACCTTTACTTACCTGCGTGCTTGCAACTTCCAACATCGCTAGTCACTTTCTGCTATCAACACCATTCTTTTGCTGAAATCGAAGATCAAAGCAAGGAATCTCATTTCCTATGACTTGGCTCTATGGCACGATCTAGGATCAGAAAGAAAGATGACACCCTAGATGCCCTGTAGCTTCCTGCTTATAGATGTGGTGCACAACACACCGATAAACAAGACTCTACGAGACACGCTGCCCGTAGACAATCCGAGACGAATCGCTCGATACCACTTTTGTCACGACCCAACCCCGTAGGCCGTGACTAGTGCCCGAGTTGGGCACCCAAACGCATTCATCGAACTCCGAATCACACACACCGACTTACGCGCATACAAATATCAAACGCCGTCTCAAACACATCTCAAACTCAAACACATACATATCGGAAGCGACATATAACATACGGCACATCGGCCCAAAACATATAATATACAAACTCATCCGTACGCGTGTAGGCACACAACCCACATACACGTCTACGTACTCTAAACAAACCAACGTAATCATATGACGGACAGGCCCCGCCGTACCCCCCCCCCCGAACACACACACACACACACACACATGCAACGAACGAGTATATACCAAGACGTAGGCTCCGAATAAGAGGGAGCACTCCAACACACAGATAGTATCCTAAACCGACGGATCACCAACCGGGCGGCTGTACTACGCGGGCATGAAACGCAAACCCCGAAGAAAGGGGTCGCATTAAATATGTACCGAGTATGCAAAGCAGAAATACAAGAACAAACCGAGTCACACACACTCGAAATGTATAGTACCGAAAGTAAGTACCTTTCCAAAATGTCAAATGTTTATTATCAAAATACAAAGCATGCATAGGCACGTAAAATATAGTCGCCCGCCCGTCGTTGGCGCCATAACACAAGATAACACCGAAGATTTCAAATCTCCGTATCCCCGAACACAACACATCATCACAACACATCATAAGCCATATCACAAAGATAACTCCATAAACGGAACCCGGCCCTACTATGGCGAGGTCTCGGGAACCGTAACACAAAGATAGCTCCGAATATATATATCATAATGCGCACGACAACAAACCGGCCCGGAACCGCGAACGATGTACCAACACCGCACGAGCAAGAGTCGCGAGTAACCATATGCATAAAATCATTATCATAAGTTCAAAAAGTAAGTAAAATGATCATACTTGGGGATCGGGAAAATCGTTATACCAAACTCTTCCAAACGTCATCCGAAATGTACAAAGGAAGGTCGCGGGACCCACGGACGAGTGTCGACTCCGAGCCGGGCCCGCCTATGAAAAACATACTCATCACACGTCATACAACCTCCCACGACGATGTCGAGGCAATCCGAGCCCTTAGTCGAAAGTTATGAGCGTTCGTAGTTTCAACATCGTTAAAAATAAAACTCTTTTAAAACCAAGTTTTTATGCAACTTTAAAATCAATTTTTCCAATAACATCAAAAACCAATATTTTCTCACATCAACATACGAGTACCAAAAGACAAACGCGCGAATCATAGACAGATGCTCGGATTATGAGAATGGAATTTCCTCGAGGCTAGTATCGTAGCCTATATTGAACTAAGACATGCCAAAAGAAAGAAGAGTTAAGTTTACATACCTCGCTTGCACACAACGCTAATCCAACCAAACTTATATCTCGAACTCTCCAAGATCTACATAACATCAATAAGTACCAACGTCAACCATAAGCATTCAAAAGCTTATTTCCAACTAGCACATAATCCTACGGAAAATGGGCAAAGACTTCCTTTATAAACGGACCAACCCCGAGAATTCAACTCGCCAAATTCAACAACACAACAAACCAACAATCATTCCAATAATATCCATAACCCATTCAAACATATTTGAACACTAAAGATTCTTCTCCACGCATTCCAACAACATTCCAATTATGCTTACTACAACTACATACTTGCAAACCAACATGTAATCATACGAACGCATATTCAATTATCAATCCAAAACCATTCAAACAACATTCAAGAACTCTTTAAATAATTCATACAATATTTCCAACAACCCAACAAACACTCCATTCCACCCGAATTGCCCCCAAACCCGAGAACTTCAACTCTAACACATTCCTTGATTTCAAAACATGATTTACTCCAACAATCTATACTCTAACCATGCCATTTCCATAAACATGAAAATTACACTAAAGACACAAAACCTTCCAAATCAGCCCATACACTTACAATACCAATTTGAATCATTAAACTCTTATTTCCAACGTAGAATCCACATAACGACAACAACCAAAATTCTAAGAAAACTAATTCATTTCTTGACTCATACAAAAGGCCATATTCGGCCAACACACCATACATATATACTTTATGATTTTCATTCATTTCAACACTCTACAACAACCAAACATACTACATAGAATAAGTTCATCCTTTAGCATACAAAATTGTCCATTTTCGGCCACAACAACCTCGCACAACTTCCATGACTTCCATCCATTTCTACACTTCATAACAACATGCAAACACACTAAATACAATTAATTCATTATTACTACTACACAACACACCACACGGCTACAACACTAACATGCCATATCTCATGAATTCCGTCCATAACAACATACAACAACACACATAAACCCTTCATAACTCATAAAACAAGATTAGAATTTACCTTTCTTCACAACCCCTCAACTTATCCAAAGTTGGCCAAAGATGAAAACGAGTGGTCCAACGCTTGAAACAACAACTCCACGTTATCAAGCATCCTCAAATTAGTAGGTTTACGTGAAGAAATAAATTTTTGGAAGGCTAGCTCTTGGTCTTGGTTTTCTCCTCCCATGGCCGAATGGTGTTGTTCTTGCTCTCCATGGTTCTTGATTTTTTTCTAAGTCTTGAAATGGTATAATATGGTCCCTTAGTCATCTTAGTATTACAAATAATGGCCAACCATGTGGCCATGGCCCACTCAAAGGTGGCCGGCCACATGGCCAAGTTTTACTCCCTCCAATTTTTCAATAATAGCCAACTTTCCTTAATTCCATCTTTGGTCCAAAAGTTTCTTTAATGATTCCATACCAATAACGTCATACACACTTAGGTCGCATGACAAAATCAAAGGTCACACGTCTCGACTTCGCATCCCGGAATGGTCTTATCCCTAACTCATCATAGTTAACCCAAATCGTCCCGACGTTCAAAATACGGGATGTAACAGCTATTGTCTTGGTTTGGATATAATAGTTCGCTCTGGTTATTCTATTGGGTTGGTAATACTGATTTGTATGCCGTTATGTGATATTGCCGCTGGGTATTTGGCCGCGGTATGTTATGTTATGTTATGTTATGGTATGTTATGTGATATAGCCGCCGGGTATTCGGGGCCGCGGTATGTCTGTGATATTGCCGCTGGGTATTTGGCCGCGGTATGTTCTGTGATATTGCCGCTGGGTATTTGACCGCGGTATGTTATGTGATGTGATAAGTGCCGCTGGATTTTGACCGCGGTATGTGGTGTGATACTGAGTCCTATGCATAATTTGTTTTCTTGAGAAAAATATTATAATAAGTAAACATTTTTGTATTTCTGGATATGTACTTACTTTCTGTACTTCCGCTTCGATTATGACTCAGATATGATTATTGTATATTTACGCTTGCATACTCGGTACATATTAAAATCCGACCCCCTTTCTTCGGGGTGCGTTTCATGCCCGTGTACGGACGTCCGGTTCGACGATCCGCGTCGGTTTAGGACACCCGTTACGGTCGGAGTGCTCCCTTTATTTTGGAGCCCACATCTTGGTACATACTCGTCCGTTGTATATGTATGAGTTCGTTCGGGGGTACGGCGGGGCCCTGTCCCGTCATATGATTCTGTTGGTCTGTCTAGAGGTCTGTAGACGTATATGTAGGTTAGGCCTATCCTGTACGCATGCGTGTGTTTGTATGTTATGTTCTGGGCGATCCCATTCGCCGTGGCAGCCTTGTCGGCTTGCATTTGTGTATGTTTTGGGCCGTTGCGCCATTTGATAGCCTTGTCGGCCCGCATATGTATATATGTTGTTTTGTTGGCCCTGTGTGGCCTTTGTTGGTATTTTCTGCGTGCAGGGTTATTTTGGATAGTCCGTAAAACAAAGGAAACTCTGCCGAATATTTTTTGAAAATTTTATAAATTTGAAACACCGCCTTGTCGGCTTCTGTTATATACTTGGATGTGTTTGATATTATCTGAGGAAGTGTTTGGGTGCCCAGATCGGGCACTAGTCACGGCCTACGGGGTTGGGTCGTGACATATGACTTAAGAACTTCTTGTTGTTTTATCATGTGTTGTGTATTTTAGAAATGCCTGTAAAGAGAAACGCTTCAGCAGCCCAAAAGGGCAAGACGGTGGCAGAGAAGCTGGCTGAAAGAGCATCGCCACCGGTAATAGAAGAAAGTGAGTCCCAAAGTGCGGCTCAATCTCAGTCCTCCCGTTCAGTGCCTATATTAGAGGAGCGTGAGGGAGCCTCGCCCAGCCCGGCCCTCCACCGAATGCTTCAGGCCAAGATGTAAAAGAGGCCATTAATTTGCTGACTCAATTGGTTGCGGCCCACACTCAGAGGCAAGGTTCCGAGCAAGGTGATAGGGCTGTTAGTGCAAGAGCCCGTGATTTATTAGTTTGAACCCTCCGAAATTTTTTGGATCAAAGCCGGATGAGGACCCTCAGAACTTTATTGATGGTATGTTGAGGACACTTCGGTGGATACACGCTTCAGACACAGAGTCGGTGGAGCTAGCGTCCTATAGATTGAGGGATGTTGCGGTCCATTGGTACACGATTTGGATGGCTTCACGGGGAGCCAATGCCCCTCCCCCGATATGGCAAGAGTTTGTAGATGCATTTCTCCGACATTATTTGCCTCCGGAAGTTCAGCGAGCTAGAGCCGATAAGTTCCCAAATTTGAGACAAGGGAGCATGAGTGCTCTAGAGTATAGCCTCCGCTTCAATTCCTTGGCTAGGTATGCTTCCGCCATGGTGGCGGACATGGGTGATCGGGTACACAGGTTTGTGAAAGGCCTAGGGCCACATTTGATGGATAGATGTTTGACTGCGTCCCTTCAGGACAATATGGATATTGCACGCATCCAGGCCCATGCTCAGAATCTAGAAGAAAGCTTACAACAACAAAGAAGTGAGCATGATAGAGGGCATAACAAGAGGGCTAGATCTTCGGGTCCGATGAATGAGTATAGAGGTGCGCACAGACAGCAGTCTTCTAGACATTCGGGCTATTCTATGACTAGTGCGCCTCCACGGTATTCAGGCCAGAGATTTGATAGGTCTACTCATCCCGGGCCGAGTCAGAGCTTTTCGGGATCTCAGTTTAGAGGTGATTCCGGCCAGGCGAGGCCACCCATACCACGATGTTCCCAGTGTGGGAAGTTACATTGGGGTCCGTGCAGATTGGGCTCCGAGGGTTGCTATTCATGTGGTCGGCCAGGCCATATTATGCGAGATTGCCCCTCAGTTGGTGGCAGAGGTAGGACCCAGCCTTCAGGGTCAGTAGCCGGATCTTCAGCATCTATACGCCCTACGGGGCCAGGTTCACACGCGCCAGTCGGCCGTGGTAGAGGCAGGGGGAGAGCCCCCCGTTCTAGCGATCCTCAGCACCGTATTTATGCTTTGGCTGGATGCCAAGATCTCGAGTCTTCTCCCGATGTGGTCACAGGTATATTATCGGTATTTTCTCATGATGTATATGCTTTGATAGATCCTGGCACCACATTTTCATATGTTACTCCGTATATTGTGGGTCGGTTTAGAATCAAACCGGAGTCGATTAAACCTTTTGAGATTTCTACACCCGTTGGTGAATCGGTAATAGCTAGCCGAGTATATAGAAATTATGTAATTGTGATTTGTGGTCGCCGTACTATAATTGACTTGCATGAGTTAAAAATGGTGGATTTTGATGTTATTATGGCCATGGATTGGTTGGCTTCTTGCTACGCCAATGTCGATTGTAGAATGAAAATGGTTCGCTTCCAATTTCGGGAGAACCGCTTTTAGAATGGAAAGGAAATACGGCATCACCAAAGGGTAGGTTTATTTCCTACCTAAAGGCAAGGAAAATGATTACAAAAGGTTGTATTTAACATCTAGTGCGGGTCCAAGATGTAGAAGTTGAACCGCCGACTTTTCAGTCAGTTCCCGTAGTGAATGAATTTCCGGATGTGTTCCCGGAAGAGCTTCCAGGGCTTCCTCTCGAGCGGGAGATTGATTTTGCTATTGACGTGTTGTCAGACACTAAGCCTATATCTATTCCTCCTTATAGAATGGCTCCTGCAGAATTGAAAGAGTTGAAGGAGCAATTGAAAGACCTGCTCGAGAAAGGCTTCATTAGGCCTAGTTCATCCCCATGGGGAGCACCCGTACTGTTTGTCTGAAAGAAAGATGGCTCATTGAGAATGTGCATTGATTATCAACAGTTGAACAAGGTGACAATCAAGAATAAATATCCTCTTCCAAGGATCGATGACTTGTTTGATCAACTACAAGGTGCCCAATGGTTTTCCAAGATAGATTTGAGATCCGGGTATCATCAAGTAAGAGTTAGGGAGAAAGATATCCCTAAGACAGCTTTCAGAACAAGATATGGCCATTTCGAGTTCCGAGTGATGTCATTTGGGCTAACTAATGCACCGGCAGTATTTATGGATTTAATGAATGATGTATTCAGGCCCTACCTAGATTTGTTCGTGATTGTGTTCATCGATGACATTTTGGTATATTCTAGATTCGAGGCAGAACATGCGGATCATTTGCGTACTGTCCTCAGAATCCTTCAGACTCGAGAGTTGTTCGCAAAATTTTCTAAGTGTGAGTTCTGGTTGAACTCAGTGACATTTCTTGGGCACATTATTTCAGCCGATGGAATTCGGGTAGATAGCCAAAAGATTGAGGCCGTAAAGACTTGGCCAAGGCCCACAACTCTACGGAGGTACGTAGCTTTACGGGCTTAGCAGTTATTACGAGAAGATTTGTTGAAGGTTTTTCTTCTATTTCGCACCACTTACAAAGCCCGACCCAGAAATCAGCTAAGTTTCAATGGACAGATGCTTGTGAGCATGGTTTCCAAGAGCTAAAAGACAGATTGACTTCTGCGCCAGTCCTGACACTTCCAGAGGGATTGGAAAGTTATGTTGTTTATTGCGATGCTTCAGGCATTGGGTTAGGCTGTGTGTTGATGCAACATGGCAAGGTGATCGCATATGCTTCAAGGCAATTAAGAAAACATGAAAGGAATTATCCAACTCATGATCTTGAATTAGCCGCAGTAATTCATGCATTAAAGATATGGAGACATTATTTATATGGTGTTCATGTAGATATTTATACAGATCACAAGAGCCTTCAGTATATCTTCAAGCAAAAAGAGTTGAATTTACGGCAACGACGATGGTTAGAGTTGTTAAAAGATTATGATGTTCATATCCTATATCACCCCGGAAAGGCAAATGTTGTGGTTGACGCCCTTAGCCGCAGATCTATGGGAAGTTTATGTGATGTACAATCAGAAAAACGAGAAATGACTCGTGAGCTCCACCAGCTAGCTAGCCTAGGAGTTCGAGTAGTGGACTCAGGCAGCAGGGGAACTACCATTCAGAATTCGGCAGTTTCGTCGCTAGTAGTGGAAGTGAAAGAGCGACAATACGAAGATCCCATGCTAGTGCAGTACAGAGATACACTCCCTCAGAAAGAGGAGTCATCATTTGAGATTACAAGAGACGGAGTTCTCCGATGTCGAGGTAGATTGTGTGTTCCTAATGTGGCAGGTCTACGCCACCAAGTTTTAAGAGAGGCTCATTGTTCCCGTTATTCTATCCACCCAGGAGCAACAAAAATGTATAATGATCTTAAATCCATGTATTGGTGGAATGGGATGAAGAAAGATATAGCAGAATTTGTAGCTCAATGTCCCAATTGTCAACAAGTGAAAATCGAGCACCAAAAGCCGGGCGGATTATTGCAAGCTATAGAAATCCCAACTTGGAAGTGGGAAGTGATTAACATGGACTTCATTACAGGTTTACCCCGTTCTCGACGTAAGTATGATTCCATATGGGTGATTGTGGATAGACTCACCAAGTCAGCTCATTTCTTGCCAGTCAGAACGACATATGTAGCAGAGGATTATACAAAGCTCTATATTAAAGAGATAGTTCGACTTCATGGTGTTCCAGTATCTATTATCTCCGATAGAGGCACTCAGTTTACAGCTAATTTCTGGAAGTCCTTCCAAGAAGGTTTGGGGACTCATGTGAGCCTTAGCACGGCATTTCATCCACAGACCGATGGACAAGCAGAACGTACCATTCAGACTCTTGAGGATATGTTACGAGCATGCATGATAGATTTTGGAGAAAGTTGGGATGATCATTTGCCACTCATTGAATTTGCTTACAATAATAGCTATCATTTTAGCATTCAAATGGCACCGTATGAAGCCTTATATGGGCGAAAGTGTAGATCCCCAATTGGGTGGTTTGAAACGGGACGAGGCTAAACCGATGGGGGCCGGAATTGGTCCAACAAGCCATAGAGAAATTCAAGTTTATACAAGATCGATTGTTAGCAGCCCAAAGTCGTCAAAAGTCCTATGCGGATAATCGTCGAAGAGACCTAGAGTTCCAAGTCAAAGATTGGGTATTCTTGAAAGTGTCGCCAATGAAAGGCGTTATGAGATTTGGCAAAAAGGGGAAGCTTAGTCCCCGGTATATTGGGCCTTATGAAGTTGTGCGTAAAGTAGGCAAAGTAGCCAACGAATTAGATTTACCTCCTGATTTGGAGTCAGTCCATCCAGTTTTCCATGTCTCGATGTTGCGTAAATGTATTGGAGATCCTACTAGGATCGTCCCATTAAATGATGTTCAAGTAACAGAAGAGTTAGCTTATGATGAAAAACCCATTGCCATATTAGATAGGCAAGTACGAAGGCTTAGAAACAAAGAAGTAGCCTCAGTTAAAGTTATGTGGAGAAATAATAATCGAGAAGAAATGACGAGAGAAGCGGAGGAAAGCATGAAATCCAAATATCCGCACCTATTTCAGCCCCCAGAAGAGGGCCAAGATGAAACGTCAAGATCATAAGGTATGTATGCTTTTCTTTTTATGTATTTGGGGTCGTGTGTGGCCAAATTATATTGCTATATATTGTGGCCCTGCGAGGCATTGATATTATGGGCTGTTGTGATAGGATGGTAGTGCCATATTATAGGGGAAGCTCTGGCGAAATTTTTGTAGAATCCCCGAGTGCTTAACATTCGAGGACGAATGTTCTTAAGGGGGGAAGAATGTTAAACCTCGAAAAATTTTCCGTTGATGCACAGTGAATAGGCTAATGAAGAACACGAAGTATATAGTGTCTCGATAAGTAAGAAGTAGCGCTTGATGACCTTAAGTAAGATTTCAAAGACATTCGATGTTAGACGAGAAAGATTGCCAAGAGAAGGCAAAGCTTACGATAAGTATCAGAAGGAATTTATGAGTAACGAGTTAATGGTGACTTAAAGAGATTATGAAGAAGAGTTATAACATCCCTTAGATTGGTATTGAGGTGTTAGACAAGTGCCAAGAAGGTTCCATAAGGATTGGAGATCAAACGAGTCGACGAAAACAAGATCGGAACCTTGGGCATTATACGGCCGGACATGCGCCGTATAAAATACACGAACCGTATGTCCAGCCGTAGGTTCAGCCCGAATGGCATGCCTTCTTGGACCAAATATACGGTCCGAGAGATACGGTCCGTGAAAATTATACGGACCGTATGTTGGTCCGTATATTAAGTCCGGGACGATTTATGTATTTAATGAGGGATCCAAGTTTTATTTCATTTCATTTCCATTTCACTCTCCTTCTCTCTAAAACATCTCTCCACATTTCTCCCACAAGTTTTCAAGAGAATTAGTGATCAACTTCATCAAACCAAGTGAATCAAGTATAAGAAACCCATTAAAGTTCATCCAAAGCAAGAATCCAAGTGAGGGAAAAATCTAGGGTTTTGCTCAAGTGAGATATTTGCACCCGAGGTTTGATCAAACGCCATCTAAGGTAAGTTTTATGATGTTTCCATGTTGTTTAAAGTAATTGGAAGATGAAACACTTGGATTACATAGGAATATAAGAAATGGGTCATGAATGGGTGAATAGTATCACTTTTGAGTAAATGTGTGGAACGAGTTATGATTCTTGATGCTTTATGAATATAATCATGTTATAAATGATATTGAGAGTATGGAGACTGACATTGTATGTGAATGAATGTATTGTCGAGATATGACTACGACTATGGATAAAGTGAAGAGAATTGTGAAGTAAAAGTGATGTAGATGACCAAAAGCTATTATGATGATAATGTGAATGTTATTATTGATGTTTGGTAGTTGATATGTAATACGAGAAAAGTCGTATAAATAAAGGAGATCTTTGTCCGATTTTCTCTAGAATTAGTCATAAATGCTAGATGCTATCCATCATCTAATATGAGCATGCACTTGATGAAGGTAGAACGTGAGCTTTGAAGAAGAACGCTCGAAGTGATATAATAGTTGCACGAAAGGTATGTAAGGCTAACCCTTCTTTCATAAGGCATGGTTCTTTGGCCAAATGTTCATCTTCTTATGAGTTCATGACACTCCCTAATGATCCTAGCTCGAGAAGCTATTAAGCTAATGATGCTCAAATGATATGATTGTACTAAGTTCCTTATATGACGAGCAGTACTCTAAGGATAGAAAGTAATGAATGACGATAGTAACAAGATTAAGGATAGATATGAGCTAGTGTGTATGCATGCCCATAAGAGGCTATTGTGAACCCCGAGCTTATGTGGCCGGGTAGAATATGATAAATATGTATATGTATATATGTATGGGTGCCCGTGAGAGGCTATTGTAAACACCGAGCATATATGGCCGGGTAGAGTATAATGAATATGTATATCTATATAACGATGCGCGCACACCACTGCAGTTGGGTACGAACAAACCCTGAGCCTTGGTAGGGCCAGGCACTGAGCCTTGGTAGGGTCAGGTACGCGAAACACCGAACCTTCGTGGTCGGGTATGCTATATACTAAGATATGTATATGACATCTATATGAGTACGGATAAGCTATATGTATGACATCTATATGAGTACGAATAAGCTATGTATATGACATCTATATGAGTACGGATAAGCTATATGTATGAGTATGAATAAGCTATTTATATGACACCTATATGAGCATGAGTATGAAAGGAAATATGATTACGAATATGAAAATGGATACGAAAGGTAAGTGAGTACGGATATGAATGTATGTACGCGATAGAAATGGAACATCCCTATGGAAAAGCAAGTAAGTGCTACGATGATGATGCTATTATCTCCCATCCTATGTTAGTTCATATGTTGACTATTATCTTTGTTATATTGATGTTGATCATGGTTTACATACGCAGTACATTCTTCGTACTGACGTCCTTTTGTTTGTGGACGCTGCGTCATGCCCGCAGGTGGCCAGGGAGACAGATTTGATCCATAGCTGTATTATCTCAGGGACTACATAGCGGAGCTCCATTTCATTCGGAGCTGCAGCTTTTGGTATAGATTCTTTTGTGTATATATTTATGGACACGGCGGGGTCCTGTCTGGCCCATGTGTTACGATATGATGTACCCTTCTTAGAGGCTCGTAGACATTGTGTATATGGTTAGATATGTTCGGCCTTGCCGGCCTATATTTTGGGATGTTGTCTTGATCACCTTGTCGGCGCATGTACATTTATATGGGCATAGATGTTATTGATGATATAAATATGTTTGTTGCCCGATGAGATTAGAATGATGATGAATGAAAAGTATGATCTAATTATGTGGCTCATCCAGAATGTGATGTAAAGTGTGTCAAGGGGTGCCCGGGTGGGATAGCACCGAGTGCTCATCGCGGCCCTCAGGTTGGGTCGTGACAGGAAAATTGGTATCTGATGGGCTTGTGAGAATAAGGTTGCAATTGGTACGAGAGTGGATTTCATATTCGACCATCAAGGGTTAAGTTAGTCTTCGACATGATTTATTGCTAATGGCTTGTGGGTCCTTTCGGGAAAGTGGTGATCAGTTCTAGATTGGGAAGCAGGACTACTTGAGACGAGTGGAGACTTGAGATATTAGGCAGCTGAGGTTCGGGTCTTACAGCAAAAAGGTATGTTCGCGGGGTTTTCGCGTCTAGAGGAATGATAAGGATATCGTGGAATCAAGGGCTAGTTGGATTGACAGTTATGTTACGATCATGTATGGTAAAATATACATAGGGGTTCTGTGTTGAGTTGGTAAATTTGGTTATGTTGTGTGCCAATGGGAGTCAGTGGTTAGTTAATAAGAATGACTCTAGTATTGGATTGGGGTTGACAGCCTTATACTTGTTGTGTTAGTTTTAGCTAGTTCCTGCTATTACTGGTATTGCTATTAGGTTGAGTTGATCGAATGGAAGGGATAATCGCGTGAAAGGTTAGAGGTGTTTTGGTTCGACAATTGAGATGTTCGAAGTCGTAAATCAATAATGAGGTTTGAATAAATTTGAGTTGTGGAGAACATTTCAGAATTTGAGTTAAGGGAATGTGAGCAAAGGCACCTTGGTGGAGGTACGTGGGCACATTAGCAAGACTATGTATGTGATACGCCGGATTTAGAAATTATTCAGTTTAAGATTTGAGTGAGTTAAGGGAACTCTAGTATGTATAGTGTGTGGCATACTACTATCTCTAGGTTTGACTTGGCTAATTTGCAAGACTTATGATTATATGGTAATCTATTGAGTGAGTTCGAGAAATGGTTGTCACGACCTAAATCGGAGGACCGCGACTGACACACAAAACCCTAGTCAGCTGGGTGCCATACTATCAATACACTCATAAGTCACAATCTTATGTGACCCTTTAAAATATGAAACGACACTTCTGTTAGGTAAAATATGAAAAACCTTTTCATAAAACTCTTTCATCATGTCAGGGACTTCTCCCTTATCGTTTAATCAAAGAAAACCTATAGTCACAATAAAATCTTTAAATCAATGCATATGAACACGTCGACCTACATGGTCACTTCACACAACTATCGATATCTCAACGCACTATCCACAGGACACTGTCTGCAAAAGTCTCTCACATAAATGAGATACCATACATCAGTACTCTGACTCGGCAACACTCCGAATAGAAATGGAGTTCACCAATTCAGCTGATAGCCCGGGAATGTTCTATGGCAAGTGTCGTTTACTCAAATGTCTACACATGTGTGGCATGAAACACAGCACCCCCAGGAAAAGGGACGTCAGTATGAATAATGTACCGAGTATGTAAGTCAGAAATGCAACAACATATCAAGATTTAAAGGATAAGAAGAATGTAGGAGTCATCTTTGTACCTGTGACTGTCGCTAAGGACCGTGAATATGCATAATGTACTTTTGAAAACATGTATATATGTATATGCAAATATAGGCCACATCGTCACCCCCTGTCAAATGTGCCTTATATATATACATAAACGCCACAACATAGGCCACATCTTCACCCCCTGTCAAATGTGCCTTATATATATATAAACGCCACAGCATAGGCCAAATCTTTACCCCCTGTCAAATGTGCCTTATATATATACATGAAGAATGAGAATGGGTGCAATCCACAAGCAAAATGAAATAATAGGACTCTCAGAATAATATGATGTCATATTACCTTTGGTGGACATTTACTGAGCAAACATCACTAAAACATGAAATCTCAAGACCCATGAACAGAAGGAATATCATAACAGGGGTATAGGATCATCAAAGACTGAATTACTCCTAGTGCTTCTAAGAGTAGAGTAATATGGAAGCGCGTTTACTTGTTTATTCGTCATATGCTTATCTTAAGCCTTCCATTGAAATCCTTTTAGAATTTGCCAAAATTCGGGCAGCATCTCCCCTGTTTATATTCCCACCCCAAAATCACAATACCAATAACCAACAACAACAATAACAATACCAACATCAACAACATCATTATCAATACCAATATACTCCATTCCATCCCAAAACTTCTTTTCATAATCAATCCATAACAACAACTTCATACAACCCCTTATACACTCATATACGATAATTCCTTAACATCATTATTATTCCTCATAACGAGATTATGCTCAAAACATACTAATAATTATAACTCAAGTAAATTCACAACTCAAAATATCATCATACGCATATTTGAACTTTTCCTCCAACTTTCTTCTCCTCAAATCTTAACATAATTACCAAACAAACTCATAAACATGAAACTAATGTGAAATCTTACCTCAAAATTTGAGAACACTTCAATTTCATGGTTTCTCCACCTTAAAAATACTCATCTAAATATCTTCAAGAAGAGGAGACAAGTGTAGATCTCACTTGAAAACCTTAACCACTTTAATCTTCACTTTGATCCTCGGTTTAGGCTTGGAAATATGTTTTGAGAAGTTTGTAGGACTTGCTTGGAAATATGTTTTGAGAAGTTTGTAGGACTTCCTAGGACTTGGGGCTATGCTAAAAATGAAATAAAAATGACCAAATCTTCATATAGACTTGTAGGAATATTCATGTTGTGGAAGTTGGAGGAAGGTTTTAGGGAATTTGGGATATGTTTAGGGAGGTCTGGATATTGGATGAATGTTGTGGGATATTCTAGAGAGGTGTGGAGATGTTAGGAGATTTCTAGAGGGTTGTGGAGTTAAGCAAAATGAATAAAATGAAGTGTAGAGGCCCTTTTATAGGTGCCAAGCTCGAGTTGGGCCGGGTCACCACATAAGTGGGCTTTTAAGTGAGCTTCTCGTATTTTTTCGCACAGGTTCATATTCTTCTGGCTGTCCGTTTTAAAATGCCCATAACTCCCTACTCCAATGTTGTATTGATGAACGGTTTGTTATGTTGGAAACTAGACTCGATGAACTTCATTTTAGTCTCTTGAAACCCCTCAAAACTCCTGATATACCAGGAGATATACCTCTATGAAATCGACCCAAAATTCTGTCCACAATTTTGCCAATTTTTTTCCAAATTTTTGACAAACTTATTTTCTTCATCCCGGATCCTGTTGACACTTGCTTAACACTTGTTAAGAGTATTCTTTAACCTTATAAGTGTTCCATGACCTCTCCAAGCTTACGTTAGTTTACTCACGATGCAAACGACGCGAAAATTTTCAAGGTGTAACATTCCCCCCCTCCTTAAAACATTCGTCCTCGAATGTTTAAACTAGTCTTGTACTATATTCTTGATCCCATTCTTTGGTACATCCCCTTATCGAATCGTTCTTCTCGTTAACATATCGCATTTAATCGTTCCATCACTATAACATGTCTCCATTGGTTATTTACTCATTTTTTCCTACGCTTCTATCCTTCTCGAAATCTTGTCGTCCATTTCCCGACTTTTAACCTGTTTAAATGCGCTCATACCCTTCATAGCCTTTTACTGAATTTACTAACATCATAGGTTTACAAACCTTTCTCTACTCTCGTAGCTAATCTCTTTGTTCTTGAAGCTCATAAATTGGAAAACATGCTTCTGGAGAAATCATTAACATACCTGGATATCGAACCACGACGCTTCTGGCCTCTTAACTGAGGTTTGAACTAACTATGACCTCATGTACTCCAATAGCTCGTATCTTTCTCATTTTCACCTTATTTACCTTTAAATCTCATAACTTACCTCTTGATACTCTCATAATCCTCGTTCTGCAATTATGTTAACTCTCTAACTAGTCGTAGCTCTTCTCAACATAATCATCTCTGCATCAATGGCAAACATAAATTCTGACTCTACTTCATTTTACTGACAACTCCCGATCTGTAGGAACTAAGTACCCCAAAATCACCGATCTAACTTATATAAAATCATCTTAATATCTCCAGCATCCAAAGTATGACAAGAACAGCCCATATCTTTATGAAATTCCTTAACTCAATTTTAACATATAATCGATTCTATAATCCTTTCTATAAATCATTTCTTTGAGTTAGCTGTAATAACCTTCTCTTTATATTAAGCCACAACAGAACGCATTTGTCGACTTTCCCCGAATCCCACAATAGACCTTGTTCCTACAAAACCTTGAATGTAACTCATTTTAATCCATTGGACTACTAATCATCTTTCTCATAAATCATTCTTCAAACCACACTAAGACCGTCTTAAAATTCCCTTAAAAGCAACTCGCAATTAACAACTCGACATATCTCACCTATCATCTTGTCACTAGGTTTCCTTTTACTCTGCTTTTGTGACATATACATATTTAAACGACTTAGTTTTCGATTTTTTTTTTTTGGTAGAGTCTCCCTTGTAATTCTTACTATCCCAAACCTGCACACAGCCCAGAAAACACATCCAATGCCTCACAGGGCAACAACAGAAATACAAACGATCCATAACTCAGCTATACCAAATTCTTCTCATATACCAACATCAATAGATGGAAAACATACCTTTGTGATAACCAGGCTTCAATTTTTACCAATACCGTCCAAGGTTGAACAACCAACTGCTTATCAACAATCAAATCACTCGAGGTTAGAATAATGGATTTCTACCTTATGACTTAGCTTTATAGCATGATCTAGAACAAGAAAGAAGAGTAACCATCGTATATGCCCTGTAGCCACCTATTTATGAATGTGGCGCACAACACCCATAAAAAGGACTCTACTAGACACGACTTTGCAGACAACCCCTAGGACGAATTACTTTGATACCATTTCTGTCATGACCCAAATCGGAGGACCGCGACTGACACTCAAGACCCTACTCGGCTGAGTGCCATACTATCACTACACTCATAAGTCACAATCTTATGTGAACCCTTAAATTATGAAATAACGCTTCCATCAGGTAAAATATGAAAAACCTTTTTATTGTAAAACATGAAAAACCTTTTAATAAAACTCTTTCATTATGTCAGGGACTTCTCCCTTATCGTTTAGTCAAAGAAAAACTTTAGTTACAATAAAATCTTTAAATCAATGCATATGAACATGTCGACCTACATGGCCGCTTCACACAACCATCGACATCTCGACACACTATCCATAGGACACTGTCTGCAAAAGTCTCTAACATAAATGAGATACCATACGTAAGTATTCTGACTCGGCAACACTCCGAATAGAAATGGATTTCACCAATTCAGTTGATAGCTTGGGAACGTTCTATGGCAAGTGTCCTTTACTCATCTGGTTGCACCTGTGTGGCATGAAACACAGCGCCCTCAGGAAAAGGGACGTCAATATGAATGATGTACCGAGTATGTGAGGTAGAAATGAAACAACATATCAAGATTCAAAGGATAAGAAGAATGTAGGAGTCAAGCTGTACCTGTGACTGTCGCTAAGGACCAAGAATATGCATAATGTACTTTTGAAAACATGTATATAAATATTGGCAAATATGGGCCACATCACCACCCCCTGTCAAACATGTCTTATATATATATATATATATATATATATATATATATATATATATATATATATATATACATGAAGGCCACAATATAGGTCACATCTTTACCCCTTGTCAAACGTGCCTTATATATATACATGAACGCCACAAAGATAGGCCACATCTTCAACCCTTATCAAATGTGCCTTGTATATATACATAAACGCCACAACATAGGCCACATCTTCACCCCTTGTCAAATGTGCCTTGTATATATACATAAACGCCACAACATAGGCCACATCTTCACCGCCTGTCAAATGTGCCTTATATATATAAATGAAGAATGAGAATGAGTTCAATGCATAAGTAAAATGAAATAATAGGACTCTCAGAATAATATGATGTCATATTACCTTTGGTGGACATTTACTGAGCTAACATCACTAAAAATGAAATCTCAAGACCCATGAACAGAAAGAATATCATAACACGGGTACAGGATCATCAAAGATTGAAGTACTCCTAGCGCTTCTAAGAGTAAAGTAATATGAACGCTCGTTTACGCATTTGTTCATTCATATCATAAGATCATGCCAAAATGAAAGAAAGGATAGCCTTAACATACCATTCTGGTCGCGTTAACTTTAACTACTTAACGCTTATCCTCCCAAGTTCGTAAATCTACATTCAAGAAAATTTATACTATTGTTAGGCTCATCTTCATATGCTTGTCTTAAGCCTTCAATTTAAATCCTTTTAGAATCTGCCGAAATTCGGGCAGCATCTCCCCTGTCTATATCCTTACCCTAAAATCACAATACCAACAACCAATAACAACAATAACAACACCAACATCAACAACATCATTATCAATACCAATTTACTCCATTCATGCCAAAACTTCTTTTCATAATCAATTCATAATAACAACTTCATACAACCCCTTATAAACTCGTATACGACAATTCCTTAATATCAGTATTTTTCCTCATAACGAGATTATGCTCAAAACATACTAATAATTATAAATCAAGTAAATTCACAACTCAAAATATCATCATATGCATATTTGAACTTTTCCTCCAACTTTCTTCGCCTCAAATCTTAACATAATTACCGAACAAACTCATAAACATGAAACTAATATGAAATCTTACCTCAAAATTCGAGAACACTTCAATTCCATGGTTTCTCCACCTTAAAAATACTCATACAAATATCTTCAAGAAGAGGAGACAAGTGTAGACCTCACTTGGAAACCTTAACCACTTTAATCTTCACTTTGATCCTTGGTTTAGGCTTGGAAATATGTTTGGAGAAGTTTCTAGGACTTGGGGCTATGCTAAAAATGAAATAAAAATGACCAAAATCTTCATATAGACTTGTAGGAATATTCATGTATGTTGTGGAAGTTAGAGGAAGGTTCTAGGGGATTTGGGATATGTTTAGGGAGGTCTGGATATTGGATGAATGTTGTGGGATATTCTAGAGAGCTATGGAGATATTAGGAGATTTCTTGTTACACCTCGCATTTTTTGCACATTTGAATATTTCTCGTAATAACGGCTTTTTAAGCCGAGGACGAGCAAGAGTTTAGTTTGGCTGACGCGCAAGTCGCTTATAATATTACTGCAATGAGCTACAAGG